>NC_138313.1:23527500-23545000 GCF_965601325.2 Salmo salar
TCTCTCTCTCTCTCAGATACGAACACACACAAGACACTGTCTTCTGCTTTCAGTTGCTGTCGGTTTTGTATACAAAAACTCAAACACGGGATGCATTCATCAGCAGTATCATAGCAACCATGTAATGGAGGATGCATGTCTCTGTTTGTGTATCTGGGTTGAGTGACAGCTGTAAAGGATGTGGAAAAGGTCATTCAGCTCATTTTGATTAGCAAGCAGGTAGTGATATTCCTCACACTCCAGTCTGATTGTCCATTGAGTTTCAGCCTTTTTGATGTTTCTGTTGTTTGCTGGCTGCAACCCAACCTCCAAAGCAAATGGAAACATTTGACTGACACGGTCCTTTGAAGGTGTTTCACACGGTGTGTGTATGTGTCCTTTTCCAGTGCAGTGCTCGAGGCCACTTTAGAAAGTAAATGTGTTTTGTCGCCAGCCCTCAGATCATGTGTGTAGGAGGGTGAAGAGCTCTACACGGGTTATGATATCATACAGCCTTCTGACAACCAATGTAATCTAATAGTAGATCCTCCTGAACACTGCCTCATCTGGAAGCCAGAGAGGCTGTGTCCCACATGGCACCCTATTCCCTTTAGAGTGGACTACTTTTGACCAGGGCCCATAGGGAATAAGGTGCTATTTGGGACACACCCTCCATTGTATTTCCGTACACATACAGGGTTGAATCATAATATAACACTGCATATATCCGTCTCTCTCTCTCGCTGAGTACATTTAACAGTCCATTCCACCCCGCTCTAACTTATAGATGCTGCCACGGCAACCATGCAACAGTGGTACAAATGGTAATGATCTATGGGTAACATTTACTTATTGGGAGTCCCATTGAGACCAAGGTCTCTTTTGAAAGACAACCCTGCAACTTACAATTACGCAACAAATGGCACAGGGAATACACACCAACAAAAACGTATACAAAAATACAAAGCAAATGAAAAACAAATGAGGGCTCACCCTCCCCTCTCTTCCTTTCTTTCGTCTCTCTCCTCTTTCTACCTGATGCTGGCCCATGTTGACTCCAATGCTTCCCACAGTTGTGTCAAGCTGGCTGGATGTAATTTGGGTGGTGGACCATTCTTGATACACGTGGTAAACTGTTGAGTGTGAAAAACCCAGCAGCGTTGCAGTTCTTGACACAAACCAGTGTGCCTGTCCCCTACTACCATTCACCTGGTCAGTCTATGTCATTGAAAGAGCAGGTGTTCTTAATGTTTACTATACTCAGTGTATAATTCTGTCAGTGAAGTTATGATTCTAGTGATAGCCTATATGACAATAAAGCATCTTTATCTTCACATTCCAATTCATATCAGGTCGTGTTATACACGTCGAGCCAAGAATCGAGCCACACCATGTCCACCCTTATCTATCACACTCTCCCCACTTGACATTTCTGTGGAATCTCACGCCTACACTTATTAATGACAAAAAACTAAGTTAAGTGAGAAGTAGGCATAGGTCTGACGCTGAAAAATCTACTTCAGAGGAATAATGCACTTTACAGTGTCCTGCTCTTAAAATGATATATATATTGTAAGGTTACTGCCTTATTCTAAAATGAATTAAATCGTTTTTTTCCCCCTCATCAATCTACACACAATACCCCATAATGACAAAGAAAAAAATGTTTTTTTGAAATTTTTGCAAATGTTTTAAAATGAAAAACTGATATATCACAAGTATTCAGATCCTTTACTCAGGACTTTGTTGAAGCACCTTTGGCAGCGATTGCAGCCTCGAGTCTTCTTGGGTATGAAGCTAAAAGCTTGGCACACCTGTATTTGGGGAGTTTCTCCCATTCTTCTCTGCAGATCCTCTCAAGCTTGGATGGAGAATGTTGCTGCTGTGTGCTATGGGTCGTTGTCCCGTTCGGAAGGTGAACCTTTGCCCCAGTCTGAGGTCCTGATGCTCTGGAGCAGGTTTCATTCAAGCATCTCTCTGTACTTTACTCCGTTCATCTTTGCTTCAATCCTGACTAGTCTCCCAGTCCCTGCCGCTGAAAAACATTCCCACAGCATGATGCTGCCACCATCATGCTTCACCATAGGGATGGTGCAAGGTTTCCTCCAGACGTGATGCTTGGCATTCAGGCCAAAGAGTTCAGTCTTGGTTTCATCCAGACTGTATCACATCCGGCCGTGAATGGGAGTCCCATAGGGCGGCGCATAATTGGCCTAGCGTCGTCCGGGTTTGGCTGGTGTAGGCTGTCATTGTAAACAAGAATTTGTTCTTAACTGACTTGCAGGGTTAAATAAAGGTTATCTTGTTTCTCATGGTCTGAGAGTCATTTAGGTGTCTTTTCATAAACTCCAAGCGGGCTGTCATGTGCCTTTTACTGAGGAGGGGCTTCCGTCTGTTCAATCTACCATAAAGGCTTGATTGGTGGAGTTCTGCAGAGATGGTTGTCCTTCTGGAAGGTTCTCCCATCTCCACAGATGAACTCTGGAGCTCTGTCAGAGTGACCATGGGTTCTTGGTCACCTCTCTGACCAAGGCCCTTCTCCCCCGATTGCACAGTTTGGCTGGGCGGCCAGCTCCAGGAAGAGTCTTCTTCCATTTAAGAACGATGGAAGACTGTGTTCTTGGGGATCTTCGATGCTGCAGAGATGTTTTAGTACCCTTCCCCAGATCAGTGCCTTGACACAATCCTGTCTCTTAGCTCTACAGACAATTTCTTTGACCTCATAGTTTTTTCTCTGACATACACTGTCAACTGTGGGACCTTATATAGACAGGTGTGTGCCTTTCCAAATCATGTCCAATCAACTGAATTTACAACAGGTGGACTCCAATCAAGTTGTAGAAACATCTCAAGGAGGAGCAATAGAAACAGGATGCACCTGTTTTTGCTTTGTCATTATGGGTTATTGTGTGTAGATTGATTAGGGAAAACAATTATTGAATGGATTTTAGAATAAGGCTGTAACGTACCAAAATGTGGAAAAAGTCAAAGGTGTTTAATACCATTCCATTCACTCCATCCCAGCCTCTATTATGAGCAGTCCTCCCCTCAGCAGCCTTCACTGATATATATCAATAGGCTGTATGAATGGCCGTGCACGGCAGAGTTGTTGACAAATATCCAACATATGGGCTAGTCCAGCATCCAGATCAATCAAGACGGCAGAGTTATTAGTTTGGCACTGGTGATCAGCACACATTTGGATTAAAATGTCACGAAGACAGAAGGAGTGTACTGCAATTTATTCTGGTTGTTCAAAACTGCTGAGTTTTTCGGAATCTAGAAAGCATGCATTTGCACACTGTAGTGCACAACTGAGGTGCTGTTTACATGTGCATTGGAGGTTTAACATAGCTAGCTACATGTAGCAAGCGTTTTTATTTCTCAGCTACAGTTTGAGTTGTGTCCTGTCTGATATTGAAATGTGGCTAGCGCTTACCATAGCTTGGACTATGGAGAAGCTAGAAACTAGTGTTGCAAAAGCCCATTGCATGCATTGCAAGGTAGAAGCATGAACATTTGCCCAAAGTTTGGTGTTGGTTTTGAACTGATGTAGCTAGCTGACTAGCTATGTTTTGTGGAAAAATGTAGGACTGGCATTTTGATGTGAGCAAGCTAACGTTAGCTAGCTTCTGTGTCGAGGTCAACTGTTGTTGTTAGTTAGCTAACTAATAGCTGAGGTCATTTGTGTAAACACTGTCCATAACCAAATATAGCTTGCTACCTTTATTTGCCTGTTCGATAGCTAGCTAGCTTTCCACTGACTGCTCTTAGTTAGGTACTGGACTTTGGACAAGCAAGTTAACATTAGCTACCTAGCTAATCATAATGTATGTTTACATTTATTGATTAATCTCTGCTTGAATACCACCATATAGCTAGCTAATTAGATATATGGTGGTCTAACTATATAGCTATATGGTAGCCAAGAGTGTGCAAAGTTGTCATCAAGGCAAAGGGTGGCTACTTTGAAGAATCTCAAATATAAAATATTTTTGGATTTGTTAACACTTTTTTTGTGTTATTTCATAGTTTTGATGTCTTCACTATTATTCTACAATGTAGAAAATAGTAAAAATAAAGAAAACCCTTGAATGAGTAGGTGTGTCCAAACTTTTGACTGGTTCTTGTATATTTATTTTTTACACATATTTAACCCCTTTTTGGGGGGTTAGGCACAAAACTACCTTCATACTTCCATTTTTTTTAAAAATCCGGTTACCTTCAGACGAGTCCCTTGACACTTTTGGGGATCGTAGAGAATAACGGAGAACACCATCATGTTCGTGAGAATCTTGCCTCCCCTTGGTTTGTAACCCAAACTGTTTGGACGCTCCAAATAGAAGTTGGCACATCAACGGTACCAACTTCAACTAAATATCCTGACATTTGTGGGGGTTAAAGAGCAAAACTGAGAACACCAACGTGTTTGTGAAAGTCTCCCCTAATAGTTTGTAGGTCAAACGGTTCGGACACTACGGACGTTTACGCGAGAAGACCCATTTTCGGGATGTCTCAAGGTCTAACAAACACCGATCAGCTCTGCCAGCTTTCACCGCAGATGCGGAAGTGCGACACTGGCGAATGCTGTGGTTGGAGATGCAGATATCTCTAGTTTAAATTGACAGATTTTGATGGTATTTTTATGTTATGTAATTTAGATTGACGCACCGGTGCGTCTAAGGGATTAATGGACAGAAATAGGCACGGGAGAGCGATAAATTATACATTTAATAAATACTGTTGCACCGTCAAACTTTGTCAATGTGACATTTTGGTCACTTTATGAACGCTATAGTCTCGTTTTAATCAGATTTATAGAATTTGAGCTGTGGGTCCAGGAAATACTCTGAAACCTCAATTGCTAACAACGCAAATCTGGTGTCTGACCAATCGAACATGTAAGTAAATTAATGAGCCAAATGTAAAAAACGATGTTGATTTTACAGGTTCAAAAAGGAACAAAAAAATAACTTATATAAACTTCAAACCCTACTATGTAGGTTCATGCTCTACAACATTCGCAGAGTACGACCCTACCTCACACAGGAAGCGGCGCAGGTCCTAATCCAGGCACTTGTCATCTCCTGTCTGGATTACTGCAACTCGCTGTTGGCGGGGCTCCCTGCTTGTGCCATTAAATCCCTACAACTCATCCAGAACGCCGCAGCCCGTCTGGTGTTCAACCTTCCCAAGTTCTCTCACGTCACCCCGCTCCTCCGCACACTCCACTGGCTTCCAGTTGAAGCTCGCATCTGCTACAAGACCATGGTGCTTGCCTACGGAGCTGTGAGGGGAACGGCACCTCCGTACCTTCAGGCTCTGATCAGTCCCTACACCCAAAGAAGGGCACTGCGTTCATCCACCTCTGGCCTGCTCGCCTCCCTACCTCTGCGGAAGCACCGTTCCCACTCAGCCCAGTCAAAACTGTTCGCTGCTCTGGCACCCCAATGGTGGAACAAGCTCCCTCACGACGCCAGGACAGCGGAGTCAATCACCACCTTCCGGAGACACCTGAAACCCCACCTCTTTAAGGAATACCTGGGATAGGATTAAGTAATCCTTCTAAACCCCACTATTGTAAAGTGGTTGTTCCACTGGATATCATAAGGTGAATGCACCAATTTGTAAGTCGCTCTGGATAAGAGCGTCTGCTAAATGACGTAAATGTAAATGTAATGTAAATAGCCCTTGGCTACTCTGTCTATAATAGGTCTGTGGGTTAGACCAATGTGCTAGCAACACCAGGGTTTGATTCCCACATGGGCCATAGTGAGGAAAGTCTCAGCAAAGGCTGTCTGCTATTAGAGATACTGAAAGTGCTTCTTCTGCTGTCTGTCATGGACTCCTTCTTTCTCTCACACACATATCTCCCCTCTCCTTTGAAGGCGAGTGCTACATGTGACGATCCAGTCTCTTCTGGAAAAGACGATTAGAGCATGGAGAAGAGAAGAGCGAAAACCCTCTCCCTTCCTCCTCCCAACCCATTTCTGTCCTATCCAGTCTCTTCCTTGCTCCTCCATACCACCAAAAGAATACAGCAGATGTGACTCCTTCAGAATTCCTCCAGAAAGTGTCTCTACCTCTACACACACACAACCTTGGCTGCCATTGTGTCAGACACTAAACAGATTATTCATCTCTTCTTTCCTGTCACCATCTCTCCTCTCATCTGTTAACCTGCTATTAGAAAACCAAATGTGAGGGGGTGTGTGTGTCTGCGGGAGTGTGGTGTGTGTGTGTGTGTGTGTGTGTGTGTGTGTGTGTGTGTGTGTGTGTGTGTGTGTGTGTGTGTGTGTGTGTGTGTGTGTGTGTGTGTGTGTGTGTGTGTGTGTGTGTGTTGTTATTTAGCTGCCTGAGTCCCTATTTCTGCTTTCCAGGCACTTTGACAATGATTTCCTTAAACTCCATTACTCCACTTACAGAGAGGAGGAGAGGAGCAGGAGGGGGAGAGGATCATTTGAGTGGGTAGATTTAAGCAGGAAGGTCAGGGAGAAAGGGAGAGAAAGGCTGAAAGGGGCTAAGGTAGAGAAGAGAGGGTCAAATCTGGAAGAAGTGTTAATGATGAGAGGAGGTAAAGGGAGAGGAAAGGAAGAGGGGGGAAAAGAAGGGAGGATGAGGTAGGATTAGAAAGAATGGTTGAGGGAGGGTGTGGCTGAGGGGGGAGAGTGTGGAGAGATGGAGAGAGGGGTAATGAGGGAGAGGGGGTAGGGATAGAGAGGCGAGCCGGTGGGAAGAAGGGGTGGAGAGAGCAATTGGGAAGAAAAGGGAAAAAGGAGGGAAAATTTATGAAAAGAGGGAAGAAGAAAGTATAGAGGGCTTGGTTGGAGGGGGAGGGGAAAGTAGGGGGTGTAGGGAAATGGAGGAGAGAGTGGGGGACTGAAGGAACTGTAAAGGGGGGAGGGGAGAGAAAGGGTGTGAGAATGGGATGAGAATGGAGGATTGTGGAACAAGGGCGAGAGAGGGGGTTGTTGGGAAATGGGGTCTCCTGCCAAGTTGCCTGTTTAGCAAACATGATTTGCATAGAACTGATGCGGTGGAGTTCTGTGTCATAGTCATTAGCATACATTTGCATAAAATTAATCTGCAGCCCAATCTCTGCTGCGATTGATTCTGCTGCAGAAAATAAGTCAATAAACATACTGACACACACACACACACACACACACACACACACACACACACACACACACACACACACACACACACACACACACACACACACACACACACACACACACACACACACTGCATACAAACAAAGGTAAACATATTTACAGAGCGCAGATGCACACAGAGAAAGACAATGGAGCTCCAACTGGATTGGGTTCGGGTGAGCGTGCTTACGTGTGTGCGCATGTGTGTGTGTGTTTACATAGTGGGGCAACAGTAATCTCTGGAGGTCGTGTGTGTTTGCATAGTGAGACTGGGCATTCCTCATGACACACATTGATGCTTCATAATGATCATACATCAAATACACTATCAAAACACAACCACACACGCACTCACATGTACTACATGTTAGCCCCCTGAGCTGTAGCCTCGGCCAGGGTTTCCCAAACTCGGTTCTCGGGCCCCCCTGGGTGTACGTTTTGGTTATTCCCCTCGCACTACCAACTCGTTATCAAGCTTTGATTATTTGAATCAGCTGTGTAGTGCTAGGGTAAAGAACTAAACATGGGAGGGCTGGGGGGGGCCCAGGGGCCCAGGGGCGAGTTTGAAAAACCCTGGGGTGGGTAACTTTGATGGGGGTGGGGGACACAAAAATGTGAACTTTTCATGAGGGGCTGCACCGGCTGGCGCGTCTGTGTACCCACATCCATACCCACACATGCAGTCAGAGCCCTAGCCTTTTGGAGGCCCTAAACAAAATGTTGTCACTTAGAAATGTCCTTGTGTTCCATGAACACATATAGTCAAGACGTCAATTTGCAGCAATTACAGCCTTGCAGACCTTTGGCATTCTAGTTCTGAATTTGTTGAGGTAATCTGAAGAGATTTCACCCCATGCTTCCTGAAGCACCTCCCACAAGTTGGATTGGCTTGATGGGCACTTCTTACGCACCATACGGTTAAGCTGCTCCCACAACGGCTCAATAACCCATGTCAAATCTTTTCAGTCTCCTGAGGGGGAATAGGTTTTGTCGTGCCCTCTTCACGACTGTCTTAGTGTGTTTGGACCATTCTAGTTTGTTGTTGATGTGGACACCAAGGAACTTGAAGCTCTCAACCTGCTCCACTGCAGCCCTGTCGATGAGAATGGGGGCGTGTTCGGTCCTCCTTTTCCTGTAGTCCACAATCATCTCCATGTGCTTCAACACATGTTTCCTGAGTTAATTAAGCAATTAACATCCCATCATGCTTAGGGTCATGTATAAAAATGCTGGGCATGCCATTATTTTGGCTACCATGGCTATGCCCTATAAGATGACAATGCCCACATCCACAAGGTACGAGTGGTCACCGAATGGTTTGATGAGCATGAAAACGATGTAAAGCATGGCGGTCTCAGTCAGCAGATCTCAACCCAATTAAACACTTAGGGGAGAATCTGGAGTGACGCCTGAGACAGCATTTTCCACCACCATCAACAAAACACTAGATTATGGAATTTCTCGAGGAAGAATGGTGTCACATCCCTCCACTAGAGTTCCAGACACTTGTAGAATCTATGTCAAGGTGCATTGAAGCTGTTCTGGCTCGTGGTGCCCCAACGCCCTATAAAGACACTTTATATTGGTGTTTCCTTTATTTTGGTAGATACCTGTAGTTAGACAATGTAGCTACTCTAACTTGATTGACAGTCTGAAATGGCTTCTTGGTATCTAGTTATGAGGTTGGGAGATTGGGAACCTATCTGGGATAGCTAAAGCCAACTTCATAAAATTGCTAGGTGGCTAGTAGTATTACAGAGAAACAACAACAAAACTTTATTTAAAGAAATTACATTTAAAAAAGGATAAATCTGAGTGGGCACATGCCCCTGTTCTCCCTATAGGCATGATACATTTGTGCCACACCACACACACACACACACACACACACCACACACACACACCCACACACACACACACACACACACACACACACACACACGGACACATAGGCAGACACACACACACACACACACACACACACACACATCCAAGGACAAAGTCGTAACCTTGCTCATTTGTTCCATGAGTTAGAGAGAATAGAAAAAGAAGAAGAGAGCACAGCATGAAAGATTCCTCCACTAATCACTTCATCCTCTGATCAATCACAGCTATAGAGCATGAAATAACACACATCCTGTTCCCAGGCTCCAGCCATTGCTCAAACCAGTGTGTAAGTGTGTGTGTGTGTGTGTGTGTGTGTGAGAGAGAGTGTGTATGAGTGCGTGCACGCGTGAATCTACATGGGAGCACAGACATCGATCCTCTGGGGCTTTTCAAGGCCTACAGTCTTGTATTTTGTCTGCGTTATGTGACTGTGGGACAGAGAGACAGTGCAGTGGGGAAGGAATAAAAAGGTATCTCTGGTTCTCATTCTTCCTCTCATATTTTACCCCCTTTTTCTCCCCAATTTTGATCTTGTCTCATCGCTGCAACTCCCCAACAGGCCCAGGAGTTGCAGTTCTTAACAACTGTCTGCTTAACCCAGGATGCCAGCAGCACCAATGTGTTGGAGGAAACACCATTCAACTGACAACTGAGGTCAGCCTGCAGGCACCCATCCAGCCACAAGGACTCCCAGGCCAAACCCTCCCCTAACCCAGATGACGGTGGGCCAATTGTGCGCTGCCCTATGGGACTCCCAATTATGGCTGGTTGTGATACAGTCAGGGATCGAACCCGGGTCTGTAGTGACGTCTCTAGCACTGTGATGCAGTGCCTTAGAATGCTGCGCCACTTGAGAAGCCCTCATTCTTCCTCTCTGATGAGGGACTGGTCCACACCTGGGAGATTAGGTGAGTGGACCCTCTGGCCAATCAGTGACTATCATTCAGTGTCTATATTTGTGGTGCTAGGAATACAGACACTCAATGTCATTGGGCAGCTGTCCCCATCTCTGCTTGGTTGTTAAACCTGTGTGAGGTGGTCTCCTCCCTTCGTTACAGTGATGCATCTGCATTAGCAAAAATCATTCATACAGCTCATCTGCATATTCGAATCAGGACAACAGAGATTCCAGAGAAAGAGGGATGTAAGTGGAAAGAAAGGGGGAGGAGGAGGTGAGAAGGATGAAGAGGAGAGAAAGCTGGCTTGTTTCCCATGAGAACAGTCCCACAGGCAAGTTAGGGTGGTTTAATGAACCACACTCACATGATGAGTAACCTTTATTGAGACATAAATAGACTTGCCTTGGCTAACAGAGTCTTGAGGTAGGCAGATGACCCGTGTTCAAATCCCGTCACACATTTTTATGTCATTTAGCATTTCTCCTTCAAATGTCCTGATAAAATCAGTCACACCACAAACACATTAAGGGTTTATGTGTGTGTGTGTGTTTTCCTCTGTCTCTGCAGGAGAGCAGCTCCAGCCTTAATGAGGCTGTTAATTAGTGTGCTTTTAGAATCTACATCTAATGAGACTGTTACAGTGTTACAGTGGAGCAGTAGGCACACAAACACACACTGCTTTCTATGCTCTCCTTCAGAAGGTTTGGAGTCCAGTTTCTAAACCTTTATTCAGCAGTATTCAACTCAGCTCAGATCAGTTAGAGAAGTCAGAGTAAAGGCTTCCAATGAAACAAACACCCCCACATCTCTGTCATGGTTTAAACCATATATTTCTATGTGGAGGCGCTGTCCACTCAGTAGTGCTGAATTTTGACCTCAGCTGAGCTCCTTTATGCTTAAATTTAACTTTGAACTTCCTCATTTTTGTCATTTGTTTGCTATTTGTCATTGATAAAAAAATTGCCTTTATTCCAATGCGTTAGATTTATCAGTTGATTAATCATTGTTTGCTTTTGTCAGTCAGCTGTTTCGAGCGCTCATTGCTTAGTTTTTCAGGTGTGAGCGGGTATTGATGGTCTCTCTGCCGTCCATGACCAGAAGTACTAGACCATTTATTTAGCTTTATTCTTTTCTATCAAAAGTGTTTTCTTTCCTGGCTCAGCTGATGATGGTTGACAATATCACCAGACAAATAGCCTACAGCTAGACACCAATGTGCATCTAATCCATCCAACAAGTCTATGTTTATGACAGTAGGCCTGTACTCTTTCGGTTGCAAGCATTCGATTTTGCAAAGGCCTACATTATTTTGGATTTGTGTGCCCATGAGAACTGTTTTCACGGCGAAACATCAGGAAATGTATGGTAGGCATAGCTCGACTTACAGTGCATTTTCAGAGTTCCCCAAGATCCAAGATTCATACAGGGTTTCAGTTCAATGTTGTAACTCAATTGTTAAATGCTTAATAATGACAAATAGCACTGTCATAAATGTAATTCATGTAAGGAAAGAAAGGTAGTGTTTTATGTCACACGATCTGGGAAGACTCAAAGCATTATGGACAACTCATGGTGTCACTAGGGTGTAAAACATGTTTTGATTCAACTCGTATTATATTGGCTGAAATGGTAGGCTACCGGCAGTAGTATAGGCCTAGTGGAGGGAAAATGCAAGTAAATACTGTTTACCTACCTTTTTCATAAAAATGCATTAAAAGCATAGGGAGTGTGACTTTTTTCACCGAGACCGGCAATCAGACTTTACCCAACTATTTTTTTACCACTACACACTGGCTACCGGTAGGTCTATTTGAAGTTCATGGTATTACCCTTTGTAGACTAGTCTAGTAAGTTGACCGTGTGTGTTAGGGTGAATACCATTTCAGATATTCTGACTTTTCAGGCTACAAAAAAGGTCCATTTGTGAGTAGGACTCATCAATTAATGCAGGACTAATCAATGGCAACTGCTGAATGTCATTCGACAAATTTCTTGGTGTTTTGTAACAGATGTCTATTTCTATTCATCAAATGGCACGAGTATACCAGTGAAGGCTCCTCAGAGGATAAAGGGGAGGGCCATCCTCCTCAGAGAATTTCATAAAAATGTATATTTTCAACATTTAAAAAGTTATCATTTTCAGATAAAACTATACTAAATATATTCACATGGCACCAAATAATTGATTTAAACACACTGTTTTGAAATGAATGTCTACAGTAGCCTCAACAGCACTCTGTAGGGTAGAACCATGGTGTAGCCGGAGGACAGCTAGCTTCCGTCCTCCTCTGGGTACATTGATTTCAATACAAAACCTAAGAGGCTCATGGTTCTCACCCCCTTCCATGGACCTACATAGTAATTATTACGTGTTGTCCACCCAATCAATGGATCAGACAAAGTGCATAAAATGTGGTGAGTAGTTGACTCAAAGAGAGAGAAAGACAATATTTGAACAGTTTTGAACAAATTGATTTATTCCAAATTGAAGGAGAAGCAAAAGAGAGACAGAGAGAGATTTTGTCTTTTTTTTTCACTTGCAAATGCAGCTAGCTAGTTTAGCCTACTCAAACAGAGGGATGCTATGTTAGCTAGCTGGCTATGACTATCAAATAAAATGGTATTGGTCACATGCGCCGAATACCGTGAAATAGAGTTAAGAAAATATTAACAAAATAACTAAAGTAAAAAATAAAATAAAAAGTAACACAATCAAATAATAATAATAACTAGACTGTATGCAGGGGGTACCGGTACCGAGTCAATGCAATGTGCGGGGGAACAGGTTAGTCAAGGTCATTTATACATGTAGGTAGGGTTAGAGTGACTATGCATAGATAATAAATAGCGAGAAGCAGCAGTGTAAAAACTCTCGACCTGCTTCACTACAGCCCTGTTGATGTTATTGGGGGCCTGTTCGGTCCACCATTTCCTGTAGTCCACGATCAGCTCCTTTGTCTTGCTCACGTTGAGGGAGAGGTTGTTGTCTTGGCACCACACTGCCAGTTCTTTGACTTCCTCCCTATAGGCTGTCTCATCGTTATCAGTGATCAGTTCTACCACTGTTGTGTCGTCAGCAAACTTAATGATGGTGTTGGAGTCGTGTTTGGCCACGCAGTTGTGTTTGGAGTCGTGTTTGGCCATGCAGTGTTTCTAGATTTGGATATAAAACACTGTCTGCTGTCTCAGCCACTGCCTGTCACCAAGGGAGTATCCCAAGGCTTGATCCTAGACCCCATTCTCTTCTCAATTTACATGAACAGCGTAGGACGCTCTCTCATCCATTTACATGCAGATACAGTCTTATACTCAGCTAGCCCCTCCCCGGATTTTGTGTTAAATGCTCTACAACAAAGCTTGATTAGCGTCCAACAAGCTTTATCTACCCTTAATCTTGTTCCGAAAACCTCCAAAACAAAGGTCATTTGGTTTGGTAAGAAGAATTCCCCTCTCCCCACAGGTATGATTACTACCTCTGAGGGTTTAGAGCTGGAGGTAGTCACCTCATACAAGTACTTGGGAGTATGGCTAGACAGTACACTGTCCTTCTCTCAGCACATATCAAAGCTGCAGGCTAAAGTTAAATCTAGACGTGGCTTACTCTATCGTAATCGCTCCTCTTTCACCCCAGCTGCCAAACTAACCCTGATTCAGATGACCATCCTACCCATGCTAGATTACGGAGACGTATTTTATAGATTGGCAGGTAAGGATGCTCTTGTACGGCTAGATGTTCTTTACCATTCGGCCATCAGATTTGCCACCAATGCTCCTTATGGGACACATCACTGCACTCTATACTCCAATTGGTCATCTCTGTATACCCGATGCAAGACCCACTGGTTGATGCTTATTTATAAAACCCTCTTAGGCCTCACTTCCCCCTATCTGAGATGTCTACTGCAGCTCTCATCCTCCACATACAACACCCGTTCTGTCAGTCACATTCTGTTAAAGGTCCCCAAAGCACACACATCCCTGCGTTGCTCCTCTTTTCAGTTCACTGCAGCTAGCGACTGGAACAAGCTGCAACAAACACTCAAACTGAACAGTTTTATCTCAATCTCTTCATTCAAAGACTCAATCATGGACACTCTTACTGACAGTTGTGGCTGCTTTACGTGATGTATTGTTGTCTCTACCTTCTTGCCTTTGTGCTGTTGTCTGTGCCCAATAATGTTTGTACCATGTTTTGGCCTCCTACCATGTTGTGCTGCTACCATGTTGTTGTTGTTATGTTGTGTTGCTACCATGCTGTGTTGTCATGTGTTGCTGCCTTGCTATGTTGTTGTCTTAGGTCTCACTTTATGTATTGTTGCGTTATCTCTCTTGTCGTGATGTGTGTTTTGTCCTATATTTATATTCTATTTATTTTTATTTGTAATCCCAGCCCCCGTCCCCGCAGGAGGCCTTTTGCTTTTTGGTAGGCCGTCATTTTAAATAAGAATTTGTTTTTAACTGACTTGTTTTAGTCAACAACAACAACAACAAATTACAAAAAATAAAAATGAACCTATTGCTGTTATATTGAACTAGGTGAATGGAATATGAAGGACAGTCATCCAACATGCTGTAATAGAAATAAGGCCATGCTCATGAAAAAGAAAATGGTCCTCCCTCATCTTAAACGGCACCAACCGCCACTGGAGTACACATGCAGTTTGGACGCTGCAGTTATTTTGGACTGGACGAACATGCACAGGTAGCCTACTTTTTGAAAGGATTTGTTTGACAATCAGATGGAAATATCTTTACTGGTTGTGTTCATGCCACGTTAAAAGGTCCTTTTATTATTAGGCCCATAAAAATGTTCAGTGCAGAGATCCCCCCCCCACCCCTGAATGTCATGGTGTTTTTTCACACAGTGGCTGGGACTTTCCATCTAATACCGACTGGGACTATGCCACAGGAGGATGTACTGTAGGAATGTTAAAGCACTTACCTGATCCTCCTTCCTCCTGGATCCACGGCCCAGCAGAGAGAGAGGGGGAATGAAGGGGAGAAAGAGAGACTACCATTAAACACAAAATAGATGCAGAGATTACAGGACACACACACCATGCACAGGGTGAGGTCACTGGTACTGTAGAGAATTAGAATGCTCAGAAAGAAAATGGCCGAACGCCAAACGTTAACTGCAGAGTGTGCCAAGCCATTCCCCCGAGTCATAAAACACACACCAAGGAAGCGTGCCCTTTCCACCGTTGTGCAGTGTCATGCACACGCACGGCCCTTATCACTGCACTACCAGCCTGGCAGCCCTGATAATGCTGCTGGCACACACACTCACGCTAAAATAACCATTTAACCTACGATCCATTCCTATTAGTGATGGGCAGGGAAATCGTTACAGTAACATATCGCTATATTATTTGTGGACAATATGATATCGATTTTTACTCCAAGTATCGATTTGTAAAAAAAAAATAGTTAGCTCTAGTCAGCTGTACCTGCGCCAAAACGCAAGTATTTTTCATCCTATAGCTTGTTCTCCATCTTCTTTTTAAATGGTGAGCCAACATGTTTTCAGCACTTTTATGTTCCTGACTTTTCTCATGCTCCCCCTTGACTCTCTGCAGCAGACGTATAGTCAGAGAAATATGTTTGGAATATCAAATCACAATAATATTGCAGTATCGAATCGCAATACACATAGAATCGTGAGAATCGCAATACATATCGAATCGGCACATAATTATCATGATAATATCGTATTGTGAGGTCACCGCAATTCCCAGGCCTAATTCTTCTACAGTCCGTGTTTAAAATGTCCCAGGGTGTCTACGTGACTCCACACAGCATTAGCCCACTGAGTTAAAGTCTGGGCTGCTAACACGGGTTGTCAGGGCCTTGTTCAATATGGCACACACACACGCACACACACACACACGCACACAACTTTTTTTTTAAGCGCACACCTTTCTTCTTCTTCAAATATGTCAGAATTAGCAGTAGATGAAGTCTTTCCTCTCGATGTTAACAGGTTTAATAATACGCTACACATATGTTTACCCCTCTGCAGAAGACAAGTGGTAAACTGAAGTAGCTGTTGTTTAATCCCACTAAGTTTGGCATGTGCACTGTAAAACAGTCGACACATTAAACATAATTCATCCGCTAAAACCTGCCTGCCTGACACACACACACACACACACACACACACACACACACACACACACACACACACACACACACACACACACACACACACACACACACACAGAATCCATTTTCCTCTTCAGTTCCTTGTAGAAGTGTCCTACAGCTTCACTAAGTGGTCCTTGTTGCAACATAATTAGGACATCAGCTTTTAAACCCCACAAAAATATTTTCTAAGCATTGCAGTTGATGGACTCGTAATAACAATGTAGCTACAGCAATGAGGGGGAGAGCCAGAGACCATAGCATGTTAAGCAGGGTCGAGGTCAAATCCATCTCAACCGCATCAATTATGAAAATCTATTGAAATTTCATTCATGACTGGGCTATGAAAATAAATAGCACCGTTTAATTCTTCACTTGCATTTAAATAGAGAGACCTCTGAATTAAAATGGAAAGGACCCCAATCTTACTGTGAACCCAAGCCACCAAATAAATGATTCTTATCTTTCTGACATGACCTCTTGTTTTACCATTAGGTAGGCTACCAACCCCCAAAATCTGTCCACCCCCCATCCCCAGATCTGCTATTATTCCAGACATAGGATTACTTCACCTTTAACCCCCCTTCATGGTACTGTAGTTCCCCTGAGCCTGATTTGGTATCCACCATGGCACTGACCTATAACCTCAGCTGTGATTGGCTGTGACCTGGTCAGACAGCAGGTTTGCCTGGGGGAGGATAAAATCTGTCCCTTCCTCCACACACACATACACACTCTGAAACACAACACTACACTGCTAATCCCCTAGAAATGACACTGTGGGTCTTGAGGGAGGCTGGGATACACTGTGATCAATAAACCCAGAGAAGGTTGGCCTGTCTGGTCCTCCCTAGAGAGACATACATACACAACAACACCCTCTTAGGATGGTTCCAGACCAGCACTGAGCTCTGGAAGTAGGAAGGTAAAGTAGGAAGGTAAAGTAGGAGGGTAAACTGAGAAACTGTGTCTCTCTACAGCTGGTTTACCCATGGTAACAACGAGTGGAAATGAGGTAGCTAATAGAGAGACACTCAAACTAAGATAAATACTGATATTCACACACACTTACTGATAATGCATACATTGAAATATTTATAGTATTCTGTGTCGCTCATGCAGGGCAGAGGCATTAGCCGCACCATTGCACCTGGAGATACGCATACAGTCCTATACCATCTGTCGAATGGAATGTGGAGTGTTGTGTTGTGTTGTGTTGTGTGTGTGTGTGTGTGTGCGTGTGTGCGTGCGTGTGTGTGTGTGTGTGTGTGTGTGTGCGTGCGTGCGTGCGTGCGTGCGTGCGTGCGTGCGTGCGTGCGTGCGTGCGTGCGTGCGTGCGTGCGTGCGTGCGTGCGTGCGTGCGTGCGTGCGTGCGTGCGTGCGTGCGTGCGTGCGTGCGTGTGTGTGTGTGTGTGTGTGTGTGTGTGTGTGTGT
>NC_138313.1:23555000-23650000 GCF_965601325.2 Salmo salar
AAGATGGAGAGAGGGAGGTATGAGGAGGTGTACAGTGCATTTTGAAAGTATTCAGACCCCTTGACTTTTTCCACATTTTGTTATGTTACAGCCTTATTCTAAAATGTATTAAATCGTTTTTTTCCCTCATCAATCTACACACATTTAACACATAATGACAAAGCACAAACAGGTTTCAATTTTTCAACGGCAGGGACTGAGAAACTAGTCAGGATCGAGGGAAAGATGAACGGAGCAAAGTACAGAGAGATCCTTGATGAAAACCTGCTCCAGAGTGCTCAGGACCTCAGACTGGGGTGAAGGTTCACCTTCCAACAGGACAACAACCCTAAGCACACAGCCAAGTCAATGCAGGAGTGGCTTCGGACAAGTCTCTGAATGTCCTTGAGTGGCCCAGCCAGAGCCCGGACTTGAACCCGACCGAACATCTCTGGAGAGACCTGAAAATAGCTGTGCAGCAATGCCTCCCATCCAACCTGACAGAGCTTGAGAGGATCTGCAGAGAAGAATGGGAGAAACTCCCCAAATACAGGTGTGCCAAGCTTGTAGCGTCATACCCTAGTAGACTCGAGGCTGTAATTACTGCCAAAGTACTGAGTAAAGGGTCTGAATGCTTATGTAAATAAGGTATTTGGTTTTTTATCTTTTAAAACATTTGCACGAAAAAAACTGTTTTCGCTTCGTGTCACGTTGGTATAAAGGGATCGGGAGACAGGCGCAGGAATGTATTTACCCAAATTACAGCATGCCATGTCGCGGCACGGGGACGAAGACCAAACAAAATTGTATACAAAACACAGGGTTGAAACCAAAACAAAAGAGCGAGGAGTACCTCAAATAAATACACTGGGGCCAGTACCTCATCTACTGGGAGGGGTACGGCCCAGAGGAGATGTGCTGGGTTCCTGCGCTGACCAGGGATTTCCACCTTCGGCACCCGGACCGACACGTACCACATCCCTGTGGTCGTCAGAGGGGGGGATACTGTCACGGATCCCCCCGGTACTGCTGCTCATTCTGTTCACCAGTTCCGGAGGTCAACGTCACCGACCTTCTAGGCTGCACTGAACCATGCCATTACGCACACCTTGTTCCAATTCCTCACTGATTGTATTTGTATAAATGTGCCCTTTGTTTCCCCCCCATTGGGCTGTCGATTATTGTTCCCATGTCCGTTGGTCGCGTGAGTGTCTATGTGTTGTCTCAGCCTGTGCTGCCTGTTTTGTGCATTGTGTATTACGGGTCTTGTCCCGTGTCGTTCTATGAGCTGTATTAAAAACCCAGATGACGTATCCCTGTGCCTGTCTCCACATCCTTTACACCAGCGTGACACTTTGTCATTATGGGGTATTGTGTGTAGATTGATGAGGGAAAACAATTATTTAATCAATTTGAAAATAAGGGAAGTGTGGGAAGAGGGAAGATGTTTCAATACTTTCCGAATACACTGTACATAAAACAGGAGGAAGGAGAGCTGGAGGGAGGTATGAGATGGTGTAGTCAGCTATAATCTGATGGGCCTTAAGGTGAACCAATCACTTATTCTCAACAATCAATAATTCATAGTGGACTGGCGGCAGTGGAAGTGTGTGTGGGTGCGTGCATGCCTGAGGTTGTATCTACACCTGACACTTACATGTGAATTCCGCTATCAGAATAAGAACGCATTGAAAAGATCTGTTCAGATCTGGCTAACAACTTCAGGAGGTGGTCAGGAATGCGTTGTGTGCGAATCAGGCTACCGAATACAGTGGGCGACGTCATCAGCACTCCTCCCACAAGTCTCAAGAAATCATGTGTTTTAGCAAACACTCTTATTCAGAGCGACTTAAAGCAGTGAGTGTATAGATTTTTGTACTGGTCCCCCATGGCAATCAAACCCACAACCCTGGCGTTGCATGCGCCATGCTCAACTAACTGAGCCACACTGGACCTTTTCATTATAAAGTTGGAGGAAATACGTTCCTTGCATGTGAGGAACATGTTTGCTGGCCTCATCAATGCTAGCCAGCTAGCTAGCTAATATTTAGAAATATAGAAGTAGGCTAACCCATTTATAATCCCTTTAGCGTTGCTTACTAGATTGCTGGCTAGCTACAGAGGTAGCTGGATAGTTAGCTACAGTAGTTAGCTATGGCCGTCAGTTGTTGTTGCGTTATTATCATATTTTGCTTATTTCACCATTTGTAGAATACTGGCAAGTTGCATGAACAGTCAAGTCTAGACACCTGAGAGAGAGTGAGGTCCCACTCAGAAAGAGTATATTACCACAAGGCCCCACCCAGCCCAGACACACACACACACACACACACAGGGGGAGCAGGATTTTCTCCCTCGCCCTCTCGCTCTTCTGTTTTTTCACCTTCCCTCCCATTCTCTCTCTCTCTCTCTCTCTCTCTCTCTCTCTCACACACTCTGAGCTTCAACTTTTCTCTCCCTCTGTTGCACTGTTGTGCTTTCTTGGTTGTCACACAGGCAGATCGCTCAAGAGTGACTTCGAAATTGTACGTCTATCCATGTCCTGAGGACGTCAGCAAATGCCTTCAAAATCGGCAACAAAATGTTGTTTGGAGTAACTTCGCAATTTGACGATTGGAGAAACGGAATGATACTGCAGGAGGAGTTAACCCAGGGTGTTAAAACACACTTTTTGAAGTTATGTGGATAAATGTATAATTCTGCAGTGAGACTGAGAGCTTGTTGTGTCACTCCCTCTATCTCTTCTCCTCCCCCGCCATCTTACCCCATAACTCTAACTATGTCCATCTTTCTCTCCCTCTCTCTTCTCTTCTTTTCTGTCTCTTCTCTTCACACACACCACACACACACACAGGACCAATCCTGGATGTTCTGGTGCCCTAGGTGAGACAAAAAAAAAGAACTGCCTCGCAAAACTAAAATAGTCCAAAATGTTTTAATTTTTTTAGATACGTATTTTCCAGGTGCTGAAATTTGGTTTAATTTAGCTTCTGAATGAAAGCTGAGAATAAATATTTTCCAGACGTTTAAAATATGGATTTTCCCGACGTTGAAAAGGTATCTTTCCCAGACAATGAAAAATGTGTTTTTTCACAACGTTGAAATCAGGTTCATTTTCGGGTTCTGAATGAAAGTTGAAAATACATATTTCCCGGAAGTTGAAAATACGTATTTTCCAGACTTCGAAAATAGCTGTCTATGATTGGTTCAGATTTGCACTGACCTTTTATTTTATGAATGTCCATCTATGTGGTAGGTCTACCGTTTGTAAAACACCCCAAAAAATGCCCTGTCTGAACAGGACCAAAAAAAAGACGTGGGGTCAGTCCGTGCTTACTGGGGTGTAGTCTACAGTGTCGGCCGTCCATGTGGTAGGCCTACCATTTGCCTGTGACTAATCAATTTGTCTGTTAAAGCTCTGAGTATCAGCTTCCCATCTTTATCAGGATATATCCTGAGCCTATTTGCGATGAGAATCAATATGTTTACACCGTGGGAAATGCAGAAGTCTTTTCTTTTTTGCTACGATCAGCTCGTCAAAAATTGACTGATACAAACTTGAAACCACTGATCATGACAATTTAGCCCACGGGGTGAAACTCCTGGACAGCAGTTGTGACTAGCTTGATTGTCCATTCCATATTGTCCATTTTACTTTGACCTGTCCTGTATTTAGGTTATGTTGTTTGTTAACATGTCAGCAGATTTTGGGGGAATTGGGCACCATTTAGATTAGGCTACATAATCAGAGAAACCTGCATGATGTAAAATGTTTCCGTCTCACTACATTGTCATCCATTTTATCTCCAGCCTGTAGGCTACAGAAAAGGCCACATACTCGTTGTACCATAGGCTATATCTGCTACATGATTTCTGTTCCAAAGCTTTAGGGAAGGAACGTTGGATGGAGCGCTGTGTCTCTCCTTTTCACAGGGCGGCATCAGCGCTCACCTAAAAAGCCCACATGCCACTGGTTGAGAGAAAATGTCATTGTTTTTGGGGCAGAATTATGTGAGGATTTATGCGCTGTTGGAGGTGTGTCTTGGTCAGATTGGATAAGAAAATACCGCCCTCGTCAATCTTCCCGCCATAGGCAGCCGCCTAATGAGCAGGCCAGCCCATACGGAGGTGTTTAGACAATAGAAGTGTCAATAAATTTACCTGCAAAAAAGCAGAGAGTCATTCACCCGGACCCAATACCTGTATTTTGGTTACAGGGTCTGTGAAAATGCAGGCATCGTGACCAGGTCTTTGGAGGGCTTTTATTTGTCCATGTTTTTTTACCCACGACCCCTTTCAGATACACTAAAAAGCTGGTATAAAAATGCAGGCATGGTAAATTGGGTGGGATTGGGATTTTGGTCTATGTATGAACACACACACTTGCCCAGGCCGAGTTTACCCCACCTAATGTTCTCTCCTCCTTGTGTTCCAATATGAACAGACCTGGAGGAGGACTATTTAACTGGTGAGAGCCTCCCTGCTGAAGATGGACGGAGGGAGAGAAAGAGATGGAGTGAGAGAGGGAGCAGAGAGATAAAGAGAGGGTGTGCGTGCGTTGTTGTTTTAATCCTATAACTGTCATAGGGAGCGGTTTATCCCCAAGACAGCAGGATGAGTGTCTGTAATGGATAGAGCCTTTTCATGTAAATGCAACTAGGGTTTACTACTAAGCTGTTTGACTATCACACCTTACTTCATACTAAAATAGTCCCTTCAGAAGCCCAAACACTGTATAAAGTAGTGTTAGACTTACTGTAAAAGAGAGGTTAGAGTGGGAGAGAAGGAACAAGAGGTAGACAAGATTGTGTGTGTGTGCACCCCAAATGGAAGCCTATTCCCTGCATAGCGCACTCATTTTGAGCAAAAGTCATGCACTACATAGGGAATTGGGTGCCATTTGAGACGCAGCTGTGTGTGTCCCTGTCTGGATCCCTCTCAGAGAAGTGAGTCAGCACTGGTGTAGTCCCCAGCCGGCCCCTATCACTCCCTGTGACTCTGGCCGTCCATCTACAGCACACACACACACACACACACACACGCACACGCACACGCACACTCACACTCACACTCAAACAGACATGCACAGCACACACACGCGGACACAGACATGCACAGCACACACACACAGACACTCACAACACACACACACACACACACACACACACACAAACAGACACACACAGAAACATGCGTACAGACCCATGCACACACACACACACACACACACACACACACACACACACACACACACACACACACAGAAACATGCGTACAGACCCATGCACACACACAGAGAGAATCTGTCCGAAGGAGAGACAGAGGGATGTGTGTGGAGCCTCAGGCCTAGGACTGAACAAAACACTAGAGAAAGGGGAACGAGGGGAGGGATGGAGGGAGAGAAGGAGGAAATGAGCCTTCCTAACTCCAGCCTCAGACAAAAGAGAGAGATAGAGGATGAAGGGAAGGAGAGGGCGGTCTCATCATCTCCTCTTCCCTCTATCTGTAAGATGCACCACTGTCCTGTGAGCCTGCCAGACACAAAATCATTTCCTAACAGTACTGCTTCAATCTTTTCTTTACACTCTCTCATCCTTCTCTTTTTTCAATGATTCCAGCCGTGTCCAGGTGACAGTGAGCCTGTCGATTCTGAGTGTGTATCAGTCCTCTAGCCAGACTGATCAGTTGAATTCAGGTGAAAGCTATGACCCCTTCACTTGTTAAATCCACTTCAATCAGTGTAGATGAAGGGGAGGAGACAGGTTAAAGAAGGATTGTTAAGCCTTGAGACAATTGAGACATGAATTGTGTGTGTGTGCCATACAGAGGGTGAACGGGCAAGACAAAAGATTTAAGTGCCTTTGAACGGGGTATGGTAGTAGGTGCCATGCGCACCGGTTTAAGTGTATCTAGAACTGCAACGCTGCTGGGTTTTGCACGTTCAACAGTTTCCCGTGTGTAACAAAAATGGTCCACCAACCAAAGGACATCTAGCCAACTTGACAGAACTGTGGGAAGCATTGGAGTCAACATGGGCCAACATCCCTGTGGAACACTTTCGACACCTTGTAGAGCCCACGTCCTGACGAATTGAAGCTGTTCTGAGGGCAAAAGGGGGTGGAACTCAATATTAGGAAGGTGTTCCTAATGTTTTGTACACTCAGCGTAGATCAAAAAGTCTCGGCCTCAGCAGATTGTCTCAGCTCATACCACTGCCTCCACACACACATTAATACCATGGAACTCCCTCTGCCCAGCACGCTCACACACACACACACACACACACACACACACACACACACACACACACAAACAGGGGAGAAAAATGCGGTAAAGGAGAGGGAGAGGCAGAAATCAAAAGCATGAAAATAGTAGAAAAGTAAAAAGAAAAATTTTGAAAGCAACCGAACAACATTGTGACAGTAGAGAGATACAGCCAGTGATGCTGCATAATGGTGTCTGTCACTAATACAGTAGAGAGATACAGCCAGTGATGCTGCATAATGGTGTCTGTCACTAATACAGTAGAGATACAGCCAGTGATGCTGCATAATGGAGTCTGTCACTAATACAGTAGAGATACAGCCAGTGATGCTGCATAATGGTGTCTGTCACTAATACAGTAGAGATACAGCCAGTGATGCTGCATAATGGAGTCTGTCACTAATACAGTAGAGAGATACAGCCAGTGATGCTGCATAATGGAGTCTGTCACTAATACAGTAGAGAGATACAGCCAGTGATGCTGCATAATGGAGTCTGTCACTAATACAGTAGAGAGATACAGCCAGTGATGCTGCATAATGGAGTCTGTCACTAATACAGTAGAGAGATACAGCCAGTGATGCTGCATAATGGAGTCTGTCACTAATACAGTAGAGATACAGCCAGTGATGCTGCATAATGGAGTCTGTCACTAATACAGTAGAGATACAGCCAGTGATGCTGCATAATGGAGTCTGTCACTAATACAATAGAGAGATACAGCCAGTGATGCTGCATAATGGAGTCTGTCACTAATACAGTAGAGATACAGCCAGTGATGCTGCATAATGGAGTCTGTCACTAATACAGTAGAGATACAGCCAGTGATGCTGCATAATGGAGTCTGTCACTAATACAGTAGAGAGATACAGCCAGTGATGCTGCATAATGGAGTCTGTCACTAATACAGTAGAGAGATACAGCCAGTGATGCTGCATAATGGTGTCTGTCACTAATACAGTAGAGATACAGCCAGTGATGCTGCATAATGGTGTCTGTCACTAATACAGTAGAGAGATACAGCCAGTGATGCTGCATAATGGTGTCTGTCACTAATACAGGAAGTGCAGTACTGACTAAACACCCCTGCTCTTACTGTAGAAGGGCATACACCCAGGGACACTCCAGTAAAGGTGTGTGTGTGTGTGTGTGTGTGTGTGTGTGTGTGTGTGTGTGTGTGTGTGTGTGTGTGTGTGTGTGTGTGTGTGTGTAGGAGGGTTGGACAGAAGGGCCTGGAAACCTAGAACACGTTTCCTGTTCAGCAGCGCGCACACACACACACACACACACACACACACACACACACACACACTCTCACACACACACACACACACACACACACACACACACACACACACACACACACACACACACACAAATTCATACGCACACACCTGCTGTCTGTAATGATGATTTATTTGCACCCCAAAACAGGTAAGCAGTTGCACACACAGACACACACACACACACACACACACACACACACACACACACACACACACACACAACATGTGAAAATACAAGCAAACACACACGTACAGAAACAAACAGTCTCTCTCTGATGTAAAGGTGTAAGTAGGAGAAATAGAGAAGGAGATTGATGTACGGACAGATGAGGGTGAGAAAAAAACATACTTTAGTCTCGGAATAACTATACACATAATATGTACAGACAGACAGACAGACAGACAAAAAAACAGAGAGTGAGGTCTTCCCACTCCCCCTTTCTCCTTAGCATATTGAATGGGTACAGATCCAGAAACAGACCAGTGCTGCTTCAGCTCCCTCAGTCCTCCACACGGGACGATCTGGAGCCAGTCCAAGCCCTTCCCCCTGAGGCCTGGCTTGGGAAGCTCCTAACCCGCTCCCCAGGCTTCATCCTGGGCGTGTGGGCCTGGGAGGAGCGGGCAGCACCACAATGCTATCGTCCCAGAGAAAGAGATTATAACCACACACGGCACGCATTGTCCTAACGATTCACACACACACGAAACGCATTGTCCTAACGATTCACACACACATGAGCACATGTGTGACACACAAGCTGCAGATTGCTTTGCCACCATAGCCATTGTCATAATGATAATTGTGTGTAAGAAATAATAGAACAGACAGACTATAACACAATCTACTCGAAGTAGCTCTATGGTAGAACATTGCCTCAAGCTTAACCTGCTGAGAATGGACACAAGGATTCAATCAGAGATCAGAGTCTCTCTAGACAGACGGGTTGCCTCCCAAAATCTACCAATGCACCAGCTTACACATCTGTAGAAGTTCCCACATCCTAAACGTGCAGTAGGTTAGCTGATACTTCCAGGGGACAGGAAGATCTACAAGCTCTCACAGTCTTAGATGTTCATCCATGTTTCTCAAACATCACATTTCAAAGTGTTAAAGGTTAAGTTTAGGCATTAACTCTGAATGTTTAAGGTTAGGGTTAAGTTTAGGCATTAACTCAGAATTTTTAAGGTTAGGGTTAAGTTTAGGCATTAACTCAGAATTTTTAAGGTTAGTCATTAACTCTGAATGGTTAAGGTAAGGGTTAAGGTTTGGGATAGGCTTAAAACAAAAACAGCTTTCTATTGCTGGATTTGAACATGCAACCTTTGGAACCTGAGGCAGATGCTTCCATCCATCCACCATCCCAGTCCACAACATGGAAACCTACTTGAAGGTAACAGCGCTCACTGTGGCCCTACTGGCCTGTTTCCACGTCATCTCCTGACCTCTGCAGACATGGATGTCAAATACTGTATCATGAGTGACCTGCCTGGGTAGATTACAGTCCACCTCTGGTGTGTGTGTGTGTGTGTGTG
Source organism: Salmo salar (assembly GCF_965601325.2). Taxonomy (NCBI): domain Eukaryota; kingdom Metazoa; phylum Chordata; class Actinopteri; order Salmoniformes; family Salmonidae; genus Salmo; species Salmo salar. Next base: position 23,564,063 of record NC_138313.1, read on the forward strand.
TGTGTGTGTGTGTGTGTGTGTGTGTGTGTGTGTGTGTGTGTGTGTGTGTGTGTGTGTGTGTGTGTGTGTTTACAGTAATTAATCCAGCTAAGGATACACACACACACACACACACACACACACACACACACACACACACACACACACACACACACACACACACACACACACACACACACACACACACACACACACACACACACACACACACACCTCTGTTAAACTGTAAACAATCCTAAGCATGTAATAGTTTAGCTGATCCGCTCAGGGGACAGGTAGATTACAGTTCATCTCTGGTGTGTGAGTGCGCACATGTGTATGTGCGTGTGTGTATGTGTGTGTGTGTCCGCTCAGATGATAACAGGCAGGCTGTGGCTTTAAAGCCCAACACTTACACCCCTCTAATCCACCACTGCCTCAGACACACACACACACACACACACACACACACACACACACACACACACACACACACACACACACACACACTAATAAGCCTAGCAGCCTCGGCACTAGAAAGCAGGAGGAGAGAGGAGATAAGAAGAAGAGAGGGAGGAGAGAAGAAGAAGATAGAGAGGAGAGAAGAAAAATAAAGGGAGGAGATAAGAAGAAGAGAGAGGACAGAGGGAGGAGAGAAGAAGAAGAGAGGGAGGAGAGAAGAAAAAGAGAGAGAGGAGAGAAGAAAAAGAAAGGGAGGAGAGAAGAAGAGAGAGGACAGAGGGAGGAGAGAAGAAGAAGAGAGGGAGGAGCAAAGAAGAAGAGGGAGGACAGAAGAAGAAGAGAGGGAGGACAGAAGAAGAAGAGAGGGAGGAGTGAAGAAGAATAGAGGGAGGAGAGAAGAAGAAGAGAGGGAGGAGTGAAGAAGAATAGAGGGAGGAGAGAAGAAGAAGAGAGGGAGGAGAGAAGAAGAAGAGAGGGAGAAAAGAGGGAGGAGAGAGGAGAGAAGAAGAAGAGAGGGAGGAGAGAGGGAGGAGAGAAGAAGAAGAGAGGGAGGAGAGAAGAAGAAGAGAGGGAGGAGAGAAGAAGAAGAGAGGGAGGAAAGAGGGAGGAGAGAAGAAGAAGAGAGGGAGGAGAGAAGAAGAAGAGAGGGAGGAAAGAGGGAGGAGGGGCAAAACACTTCAACTTGAAAAGCCTAATCGTCGCACCACGACACACACAGACACACCTAGACACACACAGACACACACGCAGAGAACACACACACTAATAAGCCTAGCAGCCTCGGGTCGAGACGGTAGGATGGGAGAGGAGATAAGAAGAGAGGGAGGAGAGAAGAAGACGAGAGGGAGGAGAGAAGAAGAAGAGAGAGAGGAGAGAAGAAGAGAGGGAGGAGAGAAGAAGAGAGGGAGGAGAGAAGAAGAGAGGGAGGAGAGAAGAAGAGAGGGAGGAGAGGAAAAGAGGGATGTTCCGTATCCTTCAACTCCCTATTCCTTCTCACCCTCCAAACCTCCCCCTTTTCCCCTCCTTCACTCCCCATCCCTCTGGTCCCACACCTTACATCTCTTTTCCTTCCATCCCCCTTCTCCCTGTCCTCCTCCCTTCCTCTATTACCCCAGCTTTAGTTCCTAGGAGAGGTGACACACTTTCAGGATAAATTTAGAAACGAGGTGCAATCCTGAGGCCAGAGCAGAGAAGACACACACACACACACACACACACACACACACACACACACACACACACACACACACACACACACACACACACACACACACACACACAGGTGCCAAAACCTATACACACACACTAACATGCTGTATGCCTAAGGCTAAATAGACACGTGCCTGACGTAGCCACACACACACACCACACAACATAATCATGCCCTTAAACTCTCTCTCATACACTCACTCACACTCACACACACACACGACAGGGGGTATAGAGGGCAGACACTTAATGCTTCTGCTGTGAGAGACAGAACGTGTCTGCTCAGAGAGAGAGAGAGAAAGAGAGAGAGAGAGAACGTGTCTGCTCAGAGAGAGAGAGAGAAAGAGAGAGGGAGACAGAACATGTCTGCTCAGAGAGAGAGAGAGAAAGAGAGAGAGAGAGAACGTGTCTGCTCAGAGAGAGAGAGAGAGAAAGAGAGGGAGAGAACGTGTCTGCTCAGAGAGAGAGAGAGAAAGAGAGAGGGAGAGAACGTGTCTGCTCAGAGAGACAGAGAGACAGAGAGAGGGAGACAGAACGTGTCTGCTCAGAGAGACAGAGAGACAGAGAGAGGGAGACAGAACGTGTCTGCTCAGAGAGACAGAGAGACAGAGAGAGAGAGACAGAACGTGTCTGCTCAGAGAGACAGAGAGAGGGAGACAGAACGTGTCTGCTCAGAGAGACAGAGAGACAGAGAGAGAGAGTGAGACAGAACGTGTCTGCTCAGAGAGAGAGAGAGACAGAGAGAGAGCGAGACAGAACGTGTCTGCTCAGAGAGACAGAGAGACAGAGAGAGAGAGACAGAACGTGTCTGCTCAGAGAGACAGAGAGACAGAGAGAGAGAGACAGAACGTGTCTGCTTAGAGAGACAGAGAGACAGAGAGAGGGAGACAGAACGTGTCTGCTCAGAGAGACAGAGAGACAGAGACAGAACGTGTCTGCTCAGAGAGACAGAGAGACAGAGAGAGAGAGACAGAACGTGTCTGCTCAGAGAGACAGAGAGACAGAGAGAGGGAGACAGAACGTGTCTGCTCAGAGAGAGAGAGAGACAGAGAGAGACAGAACGTGTCTGCTCAGAGAGACAGAGACAGAGAGAGGGAGACAGAATGTGTCTGCTCAGAGAGACAGAGAGACAGAGAGAGGGAGACAGAATGTGTCTGCTCAGAGAGACAGAGAGACAGAGAGACAGAACGTGTCTGCTCAGAGAGACAGAGAGAGGGAGACAGAACATGTCTGCTCAGAGAGACAGAGAGACAGAGAGAGGGAGACAGAATGTGTCTGCTCAGAGAGACAGAGACAGAGAGACAGAACGTGTCTGCTCAGAGAGACAGAGAGAGGGAGACAGAACGTGTCTGCTCAGAGAAACAGAGAGACATAGAGAGAGAGACAGAACGTGTCTGCTCAGAGAGACAGAGAGACAGAGAGAGAGAGACAGAACGTGTCTGCTCAGAGAGACAGAGAGACAGAGAGAGAGAGACAGAACGTGTCTGCTCAGAGAGAGAGAGAGACAGAGAGAGACAGAACGTGTCTGCTCAGAGAGACAGAGAGACAGAGAGAGGGAGACAGAATGTGTCTGCTCAGAGAGACAGAGAGACAGAGAGAGGGAGACAGAATGTGTCTGCTCAGAGAGACAGAGAGACAGAGAGAGGGAGACAGAATGTGTCTGCTCAGAGAGACAGAGAGACAGAGAGAGGGAGACAGAATGTGTCTGCTCAGAGAGACAGAGAGACAGAGAGAGGGAGACAGAACGTGTCTGCTCAGAGAGACAGAGAGACAGAGAGAGGGAGACAGAACATGTCTGCTCAGAGAGACAGAGAGACAGAGAGAGGGAGACAGAACGTGTCTGCTCAGAGAGACAGAGAGACAGAGAGAGAGAGACAGAACGTGTCTGCTCAGAGAGAGAGAGAGACAGAGAGAGACAGAACGTGTCTGCTCAGAGAGAATGAGAGACAGAGAGAGGGAGACAGAATGTGTCTGCTCAGAGAGACAGAGAGACAGAGAGAGGGAGACAGAATGTGTCTGCTCAGAGAGACAGAGAGACAGAGAGAGGGAGAAAGGACGTGTCTGCTCAGAGAGACAGAGAGACAGAGAGAGGGAGACAGAACGTGTCTGCTCAGAGAGACAGAGAGACAGAGAGAGAGAGACAGAACGTGTCTGCTCAGAGAGACAGAGAGACAGAGAGAGAGAGACAGAACGTGTCTGCTCAGAGAGACAGAGACAGAGAGACAGAACGTGTCTGCTCAGAGAGACAGAGAGAGGGAGACAGAACGTGTCTGCTCAGAGAGACAGAGAGACAGAGAGAGGGAGACAGAATGTGTCTGCTCAGAGAGACAGAGACAGAGAGACAGAACGTGTCTGCTCAGAGAGACAGAGAGAGGGAGACAGAACGTGTCTGCTCAGAGAAACAGAGAGACAGAGAGAGAGAGACAGAACGTGTCTGCTCAGAGAGACAGAGAGACAGAGAGAGAGAGACAGAACGTGTCTGCTCAGAGAGACAGAGAGACAGAGAGAGAGAGACAGAACGTGTCTGCTCAGAGAGACAGAGAGAGGGAGACAGAACGTGTCTGCTCAGAGAGACAGAGAGAGGGAGACAGAACGTGTCTGCTCAGAGAGACAGAGAGACAGAGAGAGGGAGACAGAATGTGTCTGCTCAGAGAGACAGAGACAGAGAGACAGAACGTGTCTGCTCAGAGAGACAGAGAGAGGGAGACAGAATGTGTCTGCTCAGAGAGACAGAGAGAGGGAGACAGAACGTGTCTGCTCAGAGAGACAGAGAGACAGAGAGAGGGAGACAGAACGTGTCTGCTCAGAGAGACAGAGAGACAGAGACAGAACGTGTCTGCTCAGAGAGACAGAGAGACAGAGAGAGAGAGACAGAACGTGTCTGCTCAGAGAGACAGAGAGACAGAGAGAGGGAGACAGAACGTGTCTGCTCAGAGAGAGAGAGAGACAGAGAGAGACAGAACGTGTCTGCTCAGAGAGACAGAGACAGAGAGAGGGAGACAGAATGTGTCTGCTCAGAGAGACAGAGAGACAGAGAGAGGGAGACAGAATGTGTCTGCTCAGAGAGACAGAGAGACAGAGAGACAGAACGTGTCTGCTCAGAGAGACAGAGAGAGGGAGACAGAACATGTCTGCTCAGAGAGACAGAGAGACAGAGAGAGGGAGACAGAATGTGTCTGCTCAGAGAGACAGAGACAGAGAGACAGAACGTGTCTGCTCAGAGAGACAGAGAGAGGGAGACAGAACGTGTCTGCTCAGAGAAACAGAGAGACATAGAGAGAGAGACAGAACGTGTCTGCTCAGAGAGACAGAGAGACAGAGAGAGAGAGACAGAACGTGTCTGCTCAGAGAGACAGAGAGAGAGAGACAGAACGTGTCTGCTCAGAGAGAGAGAGAGACAGAGAGAGACAGAACGTGTCTGCTCAGAGAGACAGAGAGACAGAGAGAGGGAGACAGAATGTGTCTGCTCAGAGAGACAGAGAGACAGAGAGAGGGAGACAGAATGTGTCTGCTCAGAGAGACAGAGAGACAGAGAGAGGGAGACAGAATGTGTCTGCTCAGAGAGACAGAGAGACAGAGAGAGGGAGACAGAATGTGTCTGCTCAGAGAGACAGAGAGACAGAGAGAGGGAGACAGAACGTGTCTGCTCAGAGAGACAGAGAGACAGAGAGAGGGAGACAGAACGTGTCTGCTCAGAGAGACAGAGAGACAGAGAGAGGGAGACAGAACGTGTCTGCTCAGAGAGACAGAGAGACAGAGAGAGAGAGACAGAACGTGTCTGCTCAGAGAGACAGAGACAGAGAGACAGAACGTGTCTGCTCAGAGAGACAGAGAGAGGGAGACAGAACGTGTCTGCTCAGAGAGACAGAGAGAGAGAGACAGAACGTGTCTGCTCAGAGAGAGAGAGAGAGACAGAGAGAGACAGAACGTGTCTGCTCAGAGAGACAGAGAGACAGAGAGAGGGAGACAGAATGTGTCTGCTCAGAGAGACAGAGAGACAGAGAGAGGGAGACAGAATGTGTCTGCTCAGAGAGACAGAGAGACAGAGAGAGGGAGAAAGGACGTGTCTGCTCAGAGAGACAGAGAGAGGGAGACAGAACGTGTCTGCTCAGAGAGACAGAGAGACAGAGAGAGGTAGACAGAACGTGTCTGCTCAGAGAGACAGAGAGACAGAGAGAGGGAGACAGAATGTGTCTGCTCAGAGAGACAGAGAGACAGAGAGAGGGAGACAGAATGTGTCTGCTCAGAGAGACAGAGAGACAGAGAGAGGGAGACAGAACGTGTCTGCTCAGAGAGACAGAGACAGAGAGACAGAACGTGTCTGCTCAGAGAGACAGAGAGAGGGAGACAGAACGTTTCTGCTCAGAGAGACAGAGAGACAGAGAGAGGGAGTCAGAATGTGTCTGCTCAGAGAGACAGAGACAGAGAGACAGAACGTGTCTGCTCAGAGAGACAGAGAGAGGGAGACAGAACGTGTCTGCTCAGAGAAACAGAGAGACAGAGAGAGAGAGAGACAGAACGTGTCTGCTCAGAGAGACAGAGAGACAGAGAGAGAGAGACAGAACGTGTCTGCTCAGAGAGACAGAGAGACAGAGAGAGAGAGACAGAACGTGTCTGCTCAGAGAGAGAGAGAGACAGAGAGAGACAGAACGTGTCTGCTCAGAGAGACAGAGAGACAGAGAGAGGGAGACAGAATGTGTCTGCTCAGAGAGACAGAGAGACAGAGAGAGGGAGACAGAATGTGTCTGCTCAGAGAGACAGAGAGCCAGAGAGAGGGAGAAAGGACGTGTCTGCTCAGAGAGACAGAGAGACAGAGAGAGGGAGACAGAACGTGTCTGCTCAGAGAGACAGAGAGACAGAGAGAGAGAGACAGAACGTGTCTGCTCAGAGAGACAGAGAGACAGAGAGAGAGAGACAGAACGTGTCTGCTCAGAGAGACAGAGACAGAGAGACAGAACGTGTCTGCTCAGAGAGACAGAGAGAGGGAGACAGAACGTGTCTGCTCAGAGAGACAGAGAGACAGAGAGAGGGAGACAGAATGTGTCTGCTCAGAGAGACAGAGACAGAGAGACAGAACGTGTCTGCTCAGAGAGACAGAGAGACAGAGAGAGGGAGACAGAACGTGTCTGCTCAGAGAGACAGAGAGACAGAGAGAGGGAGACAGAATGTGTCTGCTCAGAGAGACAGAGACAGAGAGACAGAACGTGTCTGCTCAGAGAGACAGAGAGAGGGAGACAGAACGTGTCTGCTCAGAGAAACAGAGAGACAGAGAGAGAGAGACAGAACGTGTCTGCTCAGAGAGACAGAGAGACAGAGAGAGAGAGACAGAACGTGTCTGCTCAGAGAGACAGAGAGACAGAGAGAGAGAGACAGAACGTGTCTGCTCAGAGAGACAGAGAGAGGGAGACAGAACGTGTCTGCTCAGAGAGACAGAGAGACAGAGAGAGAGAGACAGAACGTGTCTGCTCAGAGAGACAGAGAGTGGGAGACAGAACGTGTCTGCTCAGAGAGAGAGAGAGAGAGAGAGAGAGAGTAGTGGTGGAGAGGAGGGGACTAAACTCATCATCTCTACACCGACAGACCCCCAGTGTGGTATCGCCCTCTCTGCTTCACTGCTCAACCCTGAACAGCCTCTCTAGTCCCTCCTCTCATCCCTCCCTCCATCCCTCCCCTCCTTCCTCCATCCCCTCCTTCACCCTTCATTCCCCAACAATCAACACAACCAATGAGTTATTCTCATTTGTGTGTAAGATGCTTTGGGGATTTCTACATCTAGTGTCATCTCCCTCCGTCCTGGCTCCAAAACATGACAGCCATGCAATGAAGAATTGTTTCTGAACAAAAGTTGGCTCATCAGAGAGGGACGGAAGGAGGGAGACAGAGAGGAAGAGAGTGAGTTAAACAAGAGGGGAAAATAGATAGAGAATATGAAGAAGAGTGGAGGAGGGATCTCTTAGATGTGTCTTTTGACAGAGTTGCTGTAGGAATAAACACTACTGGGACTGGAGGAGATCAATACACACGCACGCACGCACACACACACACACACACACACACACACACACACACACACACACACACACACACACACACACACACACACACACACACACACACACACACACACACACACACACACACACACACACACACACACACACACACACACACACACAAGCTCACTGCTGGGACCGGAGCAGATCAATATTCTGGGTACCAAACACTATGTGAGTAAACAGCAGTAATGAACACACATTTGTACACAACACCTCCCAGAGAACCACTGCACACAGGGACATGGTAAACATACAGTAAACATAGCCCTGACAGAGTACTATAATGACCAGACATACACCAATAAACTAACACTCACACACAAGTACACACACCTGCATCTTCACGCACACACACGTAAAGACACGAACGTACATACACAGTTGACAGGTGTTTCTGAGGTCACCCTGAACCAGTTGGCTCTGACCAACACACATACACACACACACGCACACAAACACACACACACACACATTGATGAGCTGAATAAATCACTATTAATTAGGAGATGAGCAGTACACCATCTGACACACACCATCACTCTGAGAGAGAGAGCGAGAGAGAGAGAGAGAGAGAGGGAGAGGGAGAGAGAGAGAGAGAGAGAGAGAGAGAGAGAGAGAGGTGAAGAGAGAGAGGGAGAGAGGGAGAGGGGAAGAGAGGGAGAGAGGGAGAGGGGAAGAGAGGGAGAGAGAGAGAGGTGAAGAGAGAGAGAGGGAGAGGGGAAGAGAGGGAGAGCGAGGGAGAGGGGAAGAGAGAGGTGAAGAGAAGGAGAGCGAGAGAGAGAGAGAGAGAGAGAGAGGTGAAGAGGGAGAGAGAGAGAGAGGTGAAGAGAGAGGTGAGAGAGAGAGAGAGAGAGAGAGAGAGAGAGAGAGAGAGAGAAGTGAAGAGAGAGAGAGAGGGAGAGGGGAAGAGGGAGAGGTGAAGAGAGAGAGAGAGAGAGGTGGAGAGAGAGAGAGAGAGAGAGAGAGGAGAGAGGGAGAGGGGAAGAGAGGGAGAGAGAGAGAGAGAGAGAGAGAGAGAGAGAGAGGTGAAGAGAGAGGTGAAGAGGGAGAGAGAGAGAGAGGTGAAGAGAGAGGTGAAGAGAGAGAGAGAGGGAGAGGGGAAGAGAGGGAGAGAGAGAGAAGGAGAGGTGAAGAGGGAGAGGTGAAGAGAGGGAGCGAGAGAGAGGTGGAGGTGAAGAGGGAGAGGTGAAGAGAGGGAGACAGAGAGAGGGAGAGGTGAAGAGGGAGAGGTGAAGAGACGGAGAGAGAGAGAGAGAGAGAGAGGGAGAGAGGGAGAGAGGTAGAGAGGGAGATAGAGGAGGACAGAGAGCTACGTTGAGGGGTATAGATGAAAGCAGGTGGGGACAAGAAACACAGACTGTTCTCTGTAAATGATCCGTGTTTATGAGGCCAAAGTCTGTGTGTGAGATCTAGTCATCTGATGTATTCAGTCTAATGACTCTGAGACGGACAGAATGACTGAGTGGGGGGTGGGGAAGCTAGGAGAGGGAAGTGTTTGTTGGCTGGAGTTCATACCACCTTGCTACACACACACACACACACACACACACACACACACACACACACACACACACACACACACACACACACACACACACACACACACACACACACACACACAGTGCCACCAGTCAGTGCAAAGCAGATGTGTGGACATGTGTTTCCCCAGTAAACAAGCCCACTGGGAGAGAGACAACACAACAGGACAAAAACTCCATCACACCTGGGTCCTTCCCACACACACACACACGTGCATGAACGTAGCACGTACGTACGCACGCACGCACACACACATACACACACTCCACTAGAGGCAGCTCACCCACACAGTAGAGACACAGATAGAGCAATGAGACAAATATTTCACCCGATGTATAAATGTGAAGCATCCGCTTGCCGTTTTCACTCACTACCAAATATGGTAGGAGAAGTATGGCAGTGGGAGAAGCTGGAACGAGATGGATTTTAGATTTTCTCATCGATGAAACATTTGATCTCGATACAATTTTCTTTTCCCAAAAGCAGAATCTGTTACGAACAGAGTAGACTAAGTTTTGTAGACTTTACCCGTTGCCAAAGTTTTAAAACAGTGTGTTGTTTAGGAGTGCAAAGGTGAATTGAGTTATTGCACACGCTCACTTCACAGAGTAGGCGTTCCCTAAAGGAAATATGCAACGAACGCTAGAAGGCGCCAATAGGATCTTGCTAGCTCACGCTTGGCTCTGCCCACCTCCTTGCTTGTTCTGCCCACGATGACTCATTTGTTCCCATTTGAAACGACGGGCTGTGGTTTATCTTGGTTTAGTTATACAAATGTTTCGTAGAGAGAGGCATCTTATTACAGTTTTTTCCAATTGCTAACACACTAAAATGACATGCACAGCACAATTATTTAAACTGACACACAGAGAGCAAAACCTCTTCTCAAGTCTCCAAAAGTCTAAACACATTCTCTGCTTTACACACATTTTGCAATTCAAAATGGCACTTTTTAAATGCACTGCACACGGTTCTCTGCATAAGACACAACAATCTGACATAAAGTCACATGTTTGCCATTTCAAAACACTGCCATTCAAAATGACACTACATGAGCTAATTGGCCAATACATGTGCCACCTGGCCAAACACCTCAATGGTTAATTGTTACCACTTCAATCAGGAAGTAAGCACTATGAAAAGACCACAGGTGAGCACCTTTTGTTTTACAACAACAATGGAAGCCGTTGCAGAGAGAGGAAGAGGGAGGGTGAGGAAGAGTGAGAGGTAGGGGTAGAGCTGGTAGAGGAGTTCATGGCCAAAGAAGACAACAACTTTCAAATGAAATCAGAGCAACCTTAGTTGATCATTTGATCAACCATGGGCTGACAATGCAAGAGGCTGGACAGAGAGTGCAGCCCAACTTGAGCCGTTTTACTGTCGCCTGTGTCATCCGGACATTTAGACTGGAGTACAGGTATGTAACCAACATTTCTTTCACACTATGTAGTACACCCCATGTCATAGTGTATCAGTTGGGTGACACCTGTTTACTTCATGAATGGCCGATGTCATACACTAACTGCACAAATTTCCTGCAGAATTTACTCTACTGTGGGGGAAATATCTTTAGGCTGCATTGTCCAAGCCCTATATTTTAGTTTTTCTAAAGGTCTGAGAGACGCAACCATGGTGGAGGAAGGGGCCAAATGTTCACCGGTGTACAGGAAGCTGCCATTGTACACTTGGTTTTGGAAAGTAATGAAATCAGATTACGAGAAATTCAAAGCCACATCATCCAAGACAACACCATATTCAACAACATTCCACGAGTCAGTCTGTCCACATTGGCTCACATTCTCAAGCGAAACCAAATCAGAATGAAACAACTTTATAAGGTGCCGTTTGAGAGAAACTCTCAAAGAAACAAAGAGGTCAGACGAGCATATGTGGATGTAAGTACAATATTGACTGCAGTACACTACACGCAACATTGTTTCCCAGTGTACTGGATAACACCATATTGACTGCTTTTGTTCTTTGTTTTCAGGGAGTACTGGAAATGGATGCTCATGCAATCCCACATGAGTTCATCTTTATAGATGAGGCTGGGTTCAACCTAGCAAAGACCAGAAGAAGGGGGAGAAACGTCATTGGCCACAGAGCCATTATAGATGTTCCTGGCCAACGTGGTGGGAACATCACAATGTGCGCTGCCATCTCCAATACGCATGGTGTCCTCCACCGTCATGCCAACCTTGGACCATACAACACAGTCCATATTCTCACATTTCTGGACAGACTCCACAACATTCTCATACCACCAGAGTGTATGAATGATGCAGACCATCAAAGAACCCGGTACGTTGTAGTATGGGACGATGTGAGCTTTCATCGTGCAGCCCCAGTCCAAAACTGGTGTGCTGACCACCCACCATTTCTCGTGCAATACCTCCCACCATACTCACCATTTTTGAACCCCATAGAAGAGTTATTTTCGGCATGGCGGTGGAAGGTATACGACCGGCAGCCCTTTGTGCGCATGCCTCTTGTGCAGGCTATGGAAGAGGCATGTGATGAGATTGATGTGGGTGCGATTCAGGGATGGATAAGGCACTCAAGGCGCTTCTTCCCTCGATGTCTGGCAAGGGGAGATATTGCCTGTGATGTGGACGAGGCGTTGTGGCCAGACCCAACTGTGCGGCAAGATGCTGCCTAATTATTTTTCTTGCCTCTTTTTTCTGTGTATTTTTCTGCACATTTTTTCTGCAATTTTCTTTTTCAGTTTACTGTTTTTTTTTGTGAGGATATTTTTGTTCAGTCCAATGTAAATATATCTGCTGTGCATATGTTGCACTGACTTGTTTGGTAAAAAATAAAATGTTTCAACAGCATGTGTGTGTATCTGCAAATATTTCTGTGCATCTGAAGAATTTTCTACAATTTGAACTATTTTAGTATTATGGCAAAGCATACTAAAGATGAGAGTGCTTTTCATTATGCCCAACAGTGTGTATGTAGTTGGTTAGACAAAAATCTGGTAATATGAATGAAGTGTGTGCCATTTGGTGCAAACGCTTGATTTTGATAATGCTATATGTAGTTTGGTTGCAGTGCTTCATTTTGCAGGATTTATGAGGTATTTTGCAGTTTGGGTGTGTGGTTTTGTGAATTGTGTTAAGTATTTTGATAAAACCAGCCTAGTTTGAAAAATGGTTGGGAAAAATTGGGAAAAACTGTAAGAGGATACAACTTTCACCATGGCTATTCGAAGAGTTTGCCATTTGCCTTTGTCTGTTATTTTTCACTTTTTCTCATTACTTTTCCATCCTGATTAACCAGATGACAGGGTTGATAAGAATTTTCATCCAGTTTAAAACGAATAATATAGGCCAATATTATTATTATTATTATTATTACATAGTATTATATAGTATCTGAAATCAGGACGGTGTTGTGTCAATACCAATGAATCTCCTCATACAACTAGCAGCTACTGTATTCTGTCTGTCACTACTGAGAGAAGGACAACTACTGAAACCTTCCTTTGTCTATTTATCTCTTGGTCCCTCTATCTCTCTGCCTCTCCCTTGTTCCCTCTCCCTATCTCTCTGCCTCTCCCTTGTTCCCTCTCTCTATCTCTCTGCCTCCTCCCTTGTTCCCTCTCCCTATCTCTCTTCCCCTCCCTTGTTCCCTCTCTCTATCTCTCTGCCTCTCCCTTGTTCCCTCTCCCCTCTCCCTATGTCTCTGCCTCTCCCTTGTTCCCTCTCCCTATCTCTCTTTCCCTCCCTTGTTCCCTCTCTCTATCTCTCTGCCTCTCCCTTGTTCCCTCTCCCCTCTCCCCTCTCCCTATCTCTCTGCCTCTCCCCTGTTCTCTCTCTCTATCTCTCTGCCTCTCCCTTGTTCCCTCTCTCTCTATCTCTCTGCCTCTCCCTTGTTCCCTCTCTCTCTCTCTCTCTCTCTCTCTCTCTGCCTCTCCCTTGTTCTCTATCTCTCTCTCTGCCTCTCCCCTGTTCTCTATCTCTCTCTCTGCCTCTCCCCTGTTCTCTCTCTCCATCTCTCTGCCTCTCCCTTGTTCTCTCTCTATCTCTCTGCCTCTCCCTTGTTCTCTCTCTCTCTCTGCCTCTCTCTCTCTCTCTCTCTCTCTCTCTCTCTCTGCCTCTCCCTTGTTCTCTCTCTCTCTCTCTCTCTCTCTCTCTCTCTCTCTCTGGCTTTAATGTTCAGAGCAATTGATAAAGCCTCTGGAGGAACAGTGGCCTGCTACAGTCTTTGATTAAGATGGAACAATAAGAAAGAGAGAAGAGGGAGAGGAAGAAAGGGAGGAAGAGAGGGATGAAGATGGGAAGAAAGAGAGCTAACTGTGCCTGACTTGAAACAGGCAACAGATGTTGAGGATCCTTTTGGAAGCAGAGCAAACGAGACAGAGCGTGCTCAGTAGACAGAGACACTGTTTGATTTATCTTGAGGAACACACACCTGATTACACCTGGAACACAGAGAGAGAGAAAGAGATGAAGAGAGAGAAAGAGAGAGGGAGAGAAAGAGAAAGAGAGGGAGGGAAAGGGAGAGAGAAGGCGAAGCGATTGTTCTTCAATAATGTATCAGACACGGTCACACACTCACAATTCTACGCTGTCTCACCCAAACAACTGTACACAGTCTCACACATTGACAACACTAATCGCAGGTGTTGAAACAAGTCCTGAAACATGCAGGATGACCAAGACCTGAGATTCAACAAGGGGAAGCTAACGTTGAGAAAAGCACATCCTCACCATGCAGGAAGGAATAAACAAGTCCTGAAACCACAGGAGAGACACTTACTGAGACTGTGAAGAGAGCTGTGAAGCACAAACAAACAAACACACACACACACACACACACTTTGAGATTTTCTGCAAAGGGAGGCCATGTAACAGTCAGTTGGTTCCTCGCAGTATAAGCGTTGTGTGTGTGGGTGTGTGTGTATGTTGTATAAGTCTCTCTCCCCCTGATTAAATATTCATGAGCCCTCCAGCTTGAGTCACGCTGATTCGTCAGAATCTCTCACACACACACACACACACACACACACACACACACACACACACACACACACACACACACACACACACACACACACACACACACACACAAAGTCAGTGAGTGCAGTGCTAGCATTGGAAGGAGATTGGGGGTTGGAGATAGATGGAGAACAGGGGAGGAGAAAGAGGCCCGAGGATGACAGAGAGTGGAGGAGAAAGTGGAGGGGGGCAGAGAGATTGGAGAGAGGGGTGTGAGTAATGGAGAGGGGAAAGGAGCAGAGAGACAGGCAGGGATGGAGTGATGACTAGAGGGAGGGATGTAAGGGAGGAGTGATGACTAGAGGGAGCGTTATAAAGAGGGGTTGTATATCTCCTGTGGGATTCATTCATTCCAGTCTAATCAGACAGTAATTTACCACATCAGAGGAAACACCATATCCTGTATGTATGTATGTGTGTGTGTGTGTGTGTGTGTGTGTGTGTGTGTGTGTGTCTGTCCCTTCCTTGCAGAAGCACAGATTTCCTGCAGATTTTTAACTATCCCCCATATGTAGTGCAATACCATTTTACCCCCCCAAACTCTCTTCCCCAACTCCTTTTCACCTCCTCCTCGCGCTTTCTTTCATTCTCTCTCTCTCTCTCCTCCGGGGTCTCTAATGTGCAAGCGCTCTGACAAAGAACCCAAACTGCATTGTTCTGGTGATCTGGCAACAAGTTCTCACAGTTTACTGCAAAATTAGACGTTTATCCACATTCTCCAAACAACAAAGTGTTTTTGTTACGCCTGCTGCTCTGTATCGTTCAGGCACTCATTCTGATTGGTTAAGGTAAGGATTATGTTTGGGATTGGGTTAAAACCAAAAATCAAAAACCAGTGTCCCCATCTGGGATCGAACATGCAACCTTCTGATCCAGAGGTTGGGTATCTACAACGCAAAAGCCAAGCCTACTTCTTGCCCCTAGTGGCTGGTTTTGAAGGCATTTCCCAACGTCCTCAGTACATAGATAGACGTCCAATTTTGACGTCAATCTTGAACGACCTGGCTGGATCTGGACAGAGCCACAGACCCTCTGGTAATCTGACACACACACACACAGCGACATAACAAAAGAGAAAGTGGGATGAGGAGAAAGGGGTGAGGAGAGAGGGGTAGTGGGTGAGTACAATAAGAGATTGCAGAGTTCTCCTCTCATAGACTACACAGGATCAGTGTAGTCACCTGGGAATGAGCTTTTAACACTGAGATAATACATAGCTACACACACGTGCACGCTCACAAAAACTCACACACACACATAGATTTGTAGTGTAACAGCCGAGGGCTAGAGAGTGAGGAAGGGGTGATTCATATTCTGTATCTAGAGAGAGAGAGAGAGAGAGAGAGAGAGAGAGAGAGAGAGAGAGAGAGAGAGAGAGAGAGAGAGAGAGAGAGAGAGAGAGAGAGAGAGAGAGAGAGAGAGAGAGAGAGAGAGAGAGAGAGAGAGAGAGAGAGAGAGAGAGAGAGAGAGAGCGAAGTCCTGGGGACCTGCAAAAACATTAACGTTTGACTTGAATCTGGACTGATCTCTGTAAATGTAGGCCTAAAATACGGTGCATTCGGAAAGTATTCAGACCCCTTGATTTTTTACAAATGTTGTTATGTTACAGCCTTTTCCTCATCAACCTATACACAATACCCCATAATGACAAAGCAAAGCAGGTTTTTAGACATTTTAGCAAATTCAATAAAAATGAAAAACTGAAATACCTTATTTACATGTATTCAGACCCTTTGGGTCTGAGACTCAAAATTGAGCTCAGGTGCATCCTGTTTTCATTGATCATCCTTGAGATGTTTCTACAACTTGATTGGAGTCCACCTGTGGTAAATTCAATTGATTGGATGTGATTTGGAAAGGCAGACACCTGTCTATATAAGGTCCCACAGTTGACAGTGCATGTCAGAGCAAAAACAAAGCCATGAGGTTGAAGGAATTGTCCGTTAGAGATCCAAGACAGGATTGTGTCGAGGCACAGATCTGGGGAAGGGTACCAAAACATTTCTTCAGTTTTGAAGGTCCCTAAGAACACAATGGCCTCCATCATTCTTAAATGAAAGAAATTTGGAACCACCAAGACTCTTCCTAGAGCTGGCTGCCCAGCCAAACTGAGCAGTCGGGGGAGAAGGGCCTTGGTCAGGAAGGTGAACAAGTAGCCAATGGTCACTCTGCTCCAGAGTTAATTTGTGGAGATGGGAGAACCTTCCAGAAGGACAACCATCCCTGCAGCACTCCACCAATCAGGACTTTATGGTAGAGTGGCCAGACGGAAGCCACTCCTCAGGAAAAGGCAGCCCGCTTGGAGTTTGCCAAAAGGCCTCCTAACGGACTCTCAGACCATGAGAAACAAGATTCTCTGTTCTGATGAAACCAAGATTGAACTCTTTGGCCTGAATGCCAAGCTGCACGTCTGGAGGAGACCTAGCACCATCCCTACGGTGAAGCATGGTGGTGGCAACATCATGCTGTGGGGATGCTTTTCAGCAGCAGGGACTAGTAGACTAGTCAGGATCGAGGGAAAGATGAACGGAACAAAGTACAGAGAGATCTTTGATGAAAACCTGTCCACAGCTCTCAGAACCTCAGACTGGGGTGAAGGTTCACCTTCCAACAGGCCAACGACCCTAAGCACAGAGCCAAGACAACGCAGGAGTGGCTTCGGGACAAGTCTCTGAATGTCCTTGAGTGGCCCAGCCAGAGCCAGGACTTGAACCCGATTGAACATCTCTGGAGTGTCCTAAAAATAGCTCTGCAGTGATGTTCCCCATCCAAACTGACAGAACTTGAGAGGATCTGCAGAGAAGAATGGAAGAAACTCTCCAAATACAGGTGTGCCAAGCTTGTAGCGTCATACCCAAGAAGACTCTGTGCTGTAATCGCTGCCAAAAGTGCTTCAACAAAGTCCTGAGTAAAGGGCCTGAATACTTATTTAAATGTAATATTTCAGTTTTTTATTTTTAATAAATTTGCAACAAATTCTTAAAACCTATTTTTGCTTTGTCATTATGAGGTATAGTGTGGTAGATTAATGAAGGGAAATAATGATTTAATCCATTTTAGAATAAGGCTGTAACGTAAAAAAAATGTGGATAAAGTCAAGGGATCTGATTACTTTCCCGACTGCACCGTATGTGGTTGTTAGCCTACAGCCTAGGCTAACAGTGACATATAATGTATCCTGAATATGCAGCATACATTGCTATATATCTGAAATATACTGTATACCAGTGGGTAGCTTATATCTTTATATGGCCATGAATAAAATCATTGCAGTGTGGGGAGTATGAAATGGTGGGCAGAGAAGCTCATTAGTAAACACACACACGCTTACACACACACCCATCAGTGCATGTTTACAGGACATGTAACTATGGGGAGCAGAGCCTATTAATTCCAGAGAGATCAATCCACATTCAAGTCGAAATTTGACAATTTATTTCCCCGCAGGACGTTGAGACACCCTCAAAACCGCCCACTAGGGGCAAAAAAAAGAAAGAATTTAAAAAAGTACTCAAAGGTAAGATTGAACCCACAGTCTATGGAACAGAAGTTCACTGCTTAGACAACTGCACCATCCACCCACATTGAGTTAACAAGGCAAGTCTTGATTAATCGCTAAACTTAACCATGGATTTCTTTTTCTGTTCATATTTATCCCAAACATTAATCATTATCTTAACCAAATGGAATTAATAGCTGAAGTTAATTAGCCCTATCCCAAATCTTAATCCTTAACTTGACCAATCGGGAATTAAGGCCTGAATTGTTAACCAATCGGAGTTAATGCCTGAAGTTAACCCTAGAGTTGTTTCTGTATCCCAAACCTTAATCCTTTACACTGTCAGAATCTAATGCCTTAACTTAACCCTAGAGTTGTTTCTGTATCCCAAACCCTTAACCCTTTACACTGTCGGAATTAATGCCTTAACTTAACCCTAGAGTTGTTTCTGTATCCCAAACCTTAATCCTTTACACTGTCGGAATTAATGCCTTAACTTAACCCTAGAGTTGTTTCTGTATCCCAAACCTTAACCCTTTACACTGTCGGAATGAATGCCTTAACTTAATCCTAGAGTTGTTTCTGTGCCTAATACACTCACCCAGTGGTCTGAGCAGCGCGCTCTGGCTCCGAGCATCACGATTTCGCGCCTAGTGCTGGGTAGTAATTTTTTTTGTTTGTTGTTGAGCGCAGAGGAAGGCATATATCGACGTTCTCAGCACCTTCTCAAACGTCCAAAATTGCATTGTGTTTCTAGTGATCAGTCTGCCCACACACCACAGACCCAGTCTCAAACACACACACACACATACACCAAGGGCCGACTCGCTCTCTCTCTCTTTCTCTCTCTTTCTCATTGAGCCGTCTCAGTAAGTGCTGCCTCGATGCCTCCATCCAAAAAGGACTGTAAAACAAAGGTCAGGAACACCAGAAACCCTGGACACACCCTGGGTGCTGGTAGTGAGGCTGGGCTTATCGAAGCGGACCAGTTGGTGTTAGCTAGAGGTGTAAGTGAAGCGTGTAAATGTGTGTGTGTGTAAAGTTGTCATTCTGTGGAAATCAATCTAAATATGCCTTCCAGCCATACAGCATATTATTATGCTATTTCACCACATCATTTACCTCACAATACCAAAAGAATGGTGTTTAAATTTGTTGCCAAGAAAGTACTATTACTGCAGAGAGAGAGAGAGAGAGCGGGAGAGGGAGAGAAACAGACAGACAGAGAAAGCGAGGAGAGAGAGAAGGAGAGCAGAACAGTCTATACCACAGACAGACATTAGGATTAAATGAATGTTCATCCCTCCTCCTCCTCCTCTTCCTCAGTAACTACCTCTAAGGTATTTTACAGCCTGGCAGAGTTAAGAGGATTTCACTGCACAGGGAGGATACCCGCTGTTCTATAACTACACACACACACACACACACACACACACACACACACACACACACACACACACACACACACACACACACACACACACACACACACACACATACCTCTGTCTGCTGAATACCACAAGGCTTACTGTCAGTCATGGGAATATTAAGTGGCTGTGGTGGTGGGGGGAGGGGCAGGGTATTATTCTAATATGATGGGGGGGGGGGGGGTATATGTTATGGAACTATGTGGAGCTGTAGGATATCAGACCAAACCCACAAAGCCACAGACTGTAGACGGAGATAGATAACGAATGGCTTTTTCAGATTACAGAGGAGAGAGATGAGGAGGAGGAGAAGGGGGTAAGAGGAGGAGAGGGGGATACTGACACTGAGATAGTCATGGCGATGAACTAATGACTGCACACACACACACTCACACACACATACACGCTGTGATGAGGACCAGATTGACAGCGATGTGTTAGGACGATACCGCAGAGCATTGCATTAACTAGCCCACCCACCTCAGAGAGAGAGAGAGAGAGGAGAGAAGAGAGGGAGGGAGAGAGAGAAGAGAGAGGAGAGAAGAGAGGGAGGGAGAGAGAGAGAAGAGAGGAAGGGAGAGAGAGGAGAGAGGAGAGAAGAGAGGGAGGGAGAGAGAGAGAGAAGAGAGAGAGGAGAGAAGAGAGGGAGGGAGAGAGAGAGAAGAGAGGGAGAGAGAGAGAGGAGAAAGAGAATATGTGCATCATAGAATATGGAATTACAGCACTAGAATGGACATAACACTTCTTTATGACAGTATAAAAGGGTGTTGGTCAACCATGGTCAGCCGTTGCTGTGATAAGACTGTGTAAAAACAATGAATCTGAAGATGAATGTGAACATTTGGTTTATTAGCTAGCTAGCCAGTTTTAGTGGAATGATACCATACATTTTTCAAATGAATATGCCAATACGCCAACATTCCTTACAAACAATATAGTGAATCCACAGCCAGACACTGGCTGAATTCAGTTGATGATAGGACTGAGACAGGTTGTCAATGCAACAAGTACTGATTTTGTATCATATTGTAACACACACAGATTTTCAAGAAAACAAACAGTGAGACATTTATGGTCTGTTTACTTACTGTATATTTAATTTATACAGAACATGTGCATACATTTGTATTTTTAATTCTATGATTATTTTGGGGTGACAATATTTCTATGGCACAATTTCTGAAATATCACATGCCTTACTTTTATTATCCAAAATCAGTAAAGCCTTGTTCACATTATCCACGAGCAGTCCCTTATGTTGTGCCAGATGCCATGCATTTCAATGGGGACATCCAGAACAGAGTGGAATCGCAACGGCTCCTTGTGGTTGAAGGTTCTGTTGCGAGACGGACGCCACATACTTTAAAATATGTCCAAACTTTACGTCGTCTTCAGTCCAGCCAGAGTCTGTCGAAGAACAGGAAGTTACCAAACCACAGAAGAAGAAGAAAATATGTGATTTTCGGTGATGGCTTTATGGGATAGCTAGCAACTTGTAAACAATGATGGTAATGAAGTTTGTTTCATGTAATAATTATTAGGTGGAGGTCACTAGCTACAGTGGTATCTTCAACCTAGCCTAGCTTTAAGCTAGCTAGCGGTGCAGTGCAACCTAGCTTGACTTGCTAGGAAGTTAAAGCAAGTTGAGGAAAAAGTATCTTAATGAAACATGTTTTATTATCAGCTGAAACAATATGTTTCTCCTGTCTTGAATGAAAATGTCGTTTCTTGCAATCTCCCCAAATAAATTCGATCTCTGATGAGACTCTCCTCCATATCTTGCATTGTAAAACCCTATCCTATGCTCCAGTAGTGGAATGAGATTGTAATGAAATACGTCACGATGTAAACGGGGCATAACAGCAGGAAATGCATAACCTATGCCTCTACTGCCATTCCAGTTAGACTGACTTGGATTTTCGCCTGACCAATATGGCCGACAACTGTTTATGACATAGCCCTTCTAGTAATTTAATAGGATCACTATGTACCCCTCTATTCATTAGGGTTAGAGCAGAGAGCTCTAATGAAATCTCCTCAATAAAACTCCCTGGGGGCCTCTCCTCCATCAGGCTGTTATACTGCTGGAGGGAGGGAGCGAGGGAGGGAGGGAGGGAGGGAGGGAGGGAGGGATGAGAGTATTTTGCAGTGTATGGTTGTAGAGTTGAGGTAGTTTCTGTGCTGTCTATTCAGCACCACGGACAGTTCCTGTACACTCACATTCTGCTGAACAATGCAACACTGTGTCCATGTGTACCTGTGCATGTGTGTGCGTGTGCGTGTGCGTGTGGGTGTGTGTGTGCGTGTGTGCGTGTGTGGGTGTGTGTGCGTGAGTGTGCGTGTGTGTGTTTGCACATTTATGTGTGTATGGAGCCCCACAGTAGCCCAATTAAGGCTTGATCAGATTGGAGAAATCTATTTGTGGAAGCAGAGTTGTGACTACGTGAGATGACTGCTGAAAAACACCCAGAGCCCACTGCAAGAGGAAGGGAGAGATGGAGAGCGGGAGAGAGAGAGAAAGACAGAGAGAAAGACAGAAAGGACAGCAAGAGAGAAGACAGGTTAAGGCTAAGGGGTAAGCAATTAGCTAGAGGTGTAAGTGAAGTGTGAGTGTGTGTGTGTGTGTGTGTGTGTGTGTGTGTGTGTGTGTGTGTGTGTGTGTGTGTGTGTGTGTGTGTGTGTGTGTGTGTGTGTGTGTGTGTGTGTGCGTGCGTGCGTGCGTGCGTGCGTGCGTGCGTGCGTGCGTATCTCTCTCAGAGCATTAGCAGGGCTGTGACTGAGTCTTATTAAAGAGCAGAAAGATTCATTAATCTCAGAAAGGCACAACAAACAAACATACTTGCACTCAAACACGCACACACACAATAATTGGCGAGACTGGGAGATCAATGCAGTCCAGCCGTTGGATGCAGTGTGTGTGTCCATGTGTGTGTGTGATGTCCTAACAGCACTGTTGGGGCCAAGGCCATTAGCGCCTCCTGTTTGTGCCTGGGCCTGCAGAGAGGTGAACACACACACACGCCTGCCAGGCTCACCCCTGACCCAGCCACGGCTAATTAACAGTCTGTGTGTGTGTGTGTGTGTGAGGGGGATCCACCCTGTGTTGGCTGGTGCCCAAGATTTACCCTGGCCTGGAGGGAGGGAGGAAGGCCTTAGAGAATGACTGGTGGAGCCAAGCTCACTGCTGGCACTGTACAGTAATACCCCACCCTGCAGAGCGATATAACAGTATAGGGCATCAGAAACAAAAACAGACCCAATCGTATAATCTCTGTTAATATATCATGATAGAAACCCTTGTAGGAGTATCTGTTGATCAAACATAGTTATCTCTGTCATCATAGTGTTAATCCCTGTAGCGTCCACACAGATCCCACTGTTGGTTCTGTTACTGAGTTGAGAAAGAGACAAAGACAGAGACAGAGACAGAGACAGAGAGAGAGAGAGAGAGAGAGAGAGAGAGAGAGAGAGAGAGAGAGAGAGAGAGGAGAGAGAGAGAGAGAGAGAGAGAGAGAGAGAGAGAGAGAGAGAGAGAGAGAGAGAGAGAGAGAGAGAGAGAGAGAGAGAGAGAGAGAGAGAGAGAGAGAGAGAGAGAGAGAGAGAGAGAGAGAGAGAGAGGAGAGAGAGAGAGAGAGAGAGAGAGAGAGAGAGAAAAAGTAGAGGTAGAGAACCTGCACCAGAGGTACATGGGAAATATCACCTTAGAACCTCAATCATCTAAAACAGAAGTAGATGGGGGGGGGAGAGGTGCTCAGAGATAAAGCTGACAGCACACTTCATTTAGGTACTGAATGAAATTACATTATGCTCCTGTCATTTCCTTTCTCCCCTCCTCCTCTCTGTCGCTCCCTCTCTCCCTGGCTGATCTTATAGTGGGGATATTAAGGGCAGTGTGTCTGTGTGTCCAGCCCCAGGCAGTCAGGAGCACCATCACAGCTAACATTTTGACAGACAGGACGGGGCTGACGGTTTGGGCTGGGTCCCAAAAGGCACCCTATTCTCTATGCAGTAGAGTGCACCCCTTTTGACCGGAGCCCTATGTGCCGTCGTCAAAATTAGGGCACTATAAAGGGAATAGCGTGCCATTCGGGATGCAGCCTTGGTCTGCTACGGTTAGTGTTGTAGACTTCTGAATCAGCAGACAGGATCTAGCATTATGGGAATGTAGAGGAGGTGGTGGGGTGAACCACACTAAAGGGATGAGCTATATTCTGCGTGAGAGTACAGCTCAATCTGAGTATAGTTTGAGACTAGGCTTTAGTTTAGCGGGCTAACAGTCTTGTGACTCGTAGACGTTTGTGTGTGTACGTTTATTGGTAAAATCCACTCTGACGTTTCTCTATGCCTCCCTCCTCCCCCTCCTTCCCTCTCCTCCATCCCTCCTCCTCTGCTCTGTCTCCTCCACCCCCAAATCCCCCTCCCCCCGTCTCTCTCCGCAGGGTGAATCTGTTATAGGGTTCTTATTGTCCCTGATCAGCATTCTGCCCCGTGTTTATGCAGACTCTTCACACTCTTTCTCTCCTATCTGCCTTTCTCTCTCTTTCATCTCTCCCATCTTCTCTTTCTCTGCGCCTTCGGCTCAATTCCTCGACCGAATAACGCATTTTCTGCGTTTATTTGTCTCAAATTCTACAGTTGATTTTCAGAACACTTAACAGTATGTATTCTGAACAGTAAGGAGCTCTTTCTAGACTGGATTATTCAGGACATGCTATACAGTAGAGTAGTCTGTCTTTTGGAAAAGGACAAATCATTGAGTTTATAAGATTGTGATGGTGTATTATGAGTGGACTGTCCCTTTAACATGACTTACTATTTATGTGTTATCAGTGTTGTGTTGTTCTACAATGTCTCACTCTGTCTGTCTTCTTCCTCACAAGAATGTACGGTCCACAGTGCATGAAGGGAAAATGGAAATCCTGATTGGGGTTTTACACTCTTGTGTATGGTCGAGCTGGCACGCACGCACGCACGCACGCACGCACACGCACACGCACACGCACACACACACACACACACACACACACACACACACACACACACACACACACACACACACACACACACACACACACACACACACACACAAACACACACACACAGTGCCAGTCAAAAGTTTGGACACACCTACTCATTCAAGGGTTTTTCTTTACTTTTACTATTTTCTACATAGTAGAAAAATAATGAAGACATCAAACTATGAAATAACACATATGGAATCATGTAGTAACCAAAAAAGTCAAACAAAACTAAATATATTTTATATTTGAGATTCTTCAAAGTAGACACCCTTTGCCTTGGGACATATTATTAAAATCCAGCACAAAGCCAGACTTCTGCTCTACCTGTGTATTATAATCAGAACCATCGCCCAGTGGACGGTGATGTCAGATCTGTGTATTATAATCTGTGTATTATAAGATCTGTGTATTATAATCAGAACCATCGCCCAGTGGACGGTGATGTCAGATCTGTGTATTATAATCTGTGTATTATAAGATCTGTGTATTATAATCCGAACCATCGCCCAGTGGACGGTGATGTCAGATCTGGGTTCTACTTTACATTCTGAACGCAGAGCGATCAGCTTTATGCCTGGCAGGCAGCGCCAGAGACCGCTGGACAATAAAACACATAGGAGAGAGGGAGAGAGGGACAGGAGGATGTAAATCTACAGAGTGAGGGAGAGAGAGAGAGAGAGAGAGAGAGAAAGAAGGAAAGAGAGAGCGTGAGAGAGTGAAAGAGAAAGAGAGCGAGAGAGGGATAGCGGCATTGCTGAGGGGAACATTTTTCTCAACAAAGCCACTCGGCAGGGTCTCTGTCCAACACACCTTAAAACCTCCAGATCTACACAAACAGACACACAACACACATACACACACAAAACACACAACACACACCGAACGAACACCCTCAGGCCTACAGACACACAGAGAGAACCCCAGGGCCATGCTCAGCCTCCCTCTTCCACCAGACCAGAGCTCTTTTGTGCACCAAGTCTTAGGATTTAACTGTTGAATCTGTAGCAATACGTTACACTTCCGAATATACATACACAGACTACAGCACTCTTACTTTATACCTAGAGCGATCTCCCTGCGCATGCACGCACACACACACACACACACACACACACACACACACACACACACACACACACACACACACACACACACACACACACACACACACACACACAGTACAATACCTACCCATTCTCACCCTAACTGGGTCAATCCCACATCTTTTCTGAGGGGATTCTGTTCAAATGGAGGATCCAGCCATGGAGCTGAAACACCGTCATTAAAACAGCTCCTTTCTAGCACAATACTGGTGTGTTGGTTTGACACGGTTGGAGCCACAGACAAGGCCCTGTTCCCTACTTTTTCCCTTCCTTCCTTCATACCTCCCCTATTTCCTTCATGTCTCCTTTCTTTCATTGGGTGACCAGCTTTTGTGTAATTTGATCATATTTGATTACCACAAAACAGGGCCAGTGAGAGACTTCTCTTGGCTTCTCTTGACTTCAGAGAGAGAGGGAGAGAGTGAGCTATGGGGGTAGAGAGAGAGGGAGACGGGGGGAGGCGGAGAGGGAGAGCAAGAGGGTAAGTGAGAGAAAGAGATGGAGCAGAAACTGAGAGGGAGCAGAGAGAGGGAGCAGAGAGAGAAAGAGAGAGGGGTAAAGAGTAGAGAAAGAGGGAGAAGTGTGAGAGAGAGAAAATCAGAGGGAGCAGAGAGAGGGAGGAGAGAGAGAGAGGGAACATAGAGAGAGGGAACAGATAGAGATGGCGAAGAGAGAGAGAACAGATAGAGAGAGAGAACAGATAGAGAGGGAGCAGAGAGAGAGGGAGCTGAGAGAGAGGGAGCAGAGAGAGAGGGAGCAGAGAGAGAGGGAGCAGATAGGGAACAGGGAGAGAGGGAACAAATAGAGATGGCGAAGAGAGAGAGAACAGATAGAGAGAGGGAGCAGAGAGAGAGGGAGCAGAGAGAGAGGGAACAGAGAGAGATGGCGAAGAGAGAGAGAACAGATAGAGAGAGGGAGCAGAGAGAGAGGGAGCAGAGAGAGGGAGCTGAGAGAGAGGGAGCAGAGAGAGAGGGAGCAGAGAGAGAGGGAGCAGATAGGGAACAGGGAGAGAGGGAACAAATAGAGATGGCGAAGAGAGAGAGAACAGATAGAGAGAGAGAAAAGATAGAGAGAGAGAACAGATAGAGAGGGAGCAGAGAGAGGGAGCTGAGAGAGAGGGAGCAGAGAGAGAGGGAGCAGAGAGAGAGGGAGCAGATAGGGAACAGGGAGAGAGGGAACAAATAGAGATGGCGAAGAGAGAGAGAACAGATAGAGAGAGGGAGCAGAGAGAGAGGGAGCAGAGAGAGAGGGAACAGAGAGAGATGGCGAAGAGAGAGAGAACAGATAGAGAGAGGGAGCAGAGAGAGGGAGCAGATAGAGAGGGAGCAGATAGAGATGGCGAAGAGACAGAGAACAGATAGAGAGAGGGAGTAGAGAGAGAGGGAGCAGAGAGAGAGAGTGAGCAGAGAGGACAGTAGTTTCATTAGTGAGATTGATTAGATATGCTCTTTAGTTAAATGCCATCTCTGGTTTCATCATCATCACACACACACACACACACACACACACACACACACACACACACACACACACACACACACATACACACTTGATGCATGCACACATCCCACAAACATATGTGCACACACACAAATACACACACACACACACACACACACACACACACACACACACACACACACACACACACACACACACACACACACACACACACACACACACACACACACACACACACACACACAGTATCAACATCATGTGTTAGCTCTGGGCCTATCAGCAATGGTTTGTTCAGGAGGGAAAAAGACACAATGCTTTGTATATACAGTGAGGGAAAAAAGTATTTGATCCCCTGCTGATTTTGTACGTTTGCCCACTGACAAAGAAATGATCAGTCTATAATTTTAATGGTAGGTTTATTTGAACAGTGAGAGACAGAATAACAACAAAACAATCCAGAAAAACGCATGTCAAAAATGTTATAAATTGATTTGCATTTTAATGAGGGAAATAAGTATTTGACCCCTCTGCAAAACATAACTTAGTACTTGGTGTCAAAACCCTTGTTGGCAATCACAGAGGTCAGACGTTTCCTGTAGTTGGCCACCAGGTTTGCACACATCTCAGGAGGGATTTTGTCCCACTCCTCTTTGCAGATCTTCTCCAAGTCATTAAGGTTTTGAGGCTGACGTTTGGCAACTCGAACCTTCAGCTCCCTCCACAGATTTTCTATGGGATTAAGGTCTGGAGACTTGCTAGGCCACTCCAGGACCTTAATGTGCTTCTTCTTGAGCCACTCCTTTGTTGCCTTGGCAGTGTGTTTGGGGTCATTGTCATGCTGGAATACCCATCCACGACCAATTTTTAATGCCCTGGCTGAGGGAAGGAGGTTCTCACCCAAGATTTGACGGTACATGGCCTCGTCCATCGTCCCTTTGATGCGGTGAAGTTGTCCTGTCCCCTTAGCAGAAAAACACCCCCAAAGCATAATGTTTCCACCTCCATGTTTGACGGTGGGGATGGTGTTCTTGGGGTCATAGGCAGCATTCCTCCTCCGCCAAACACGGCGAGTTGAGTTGATGCCAAAGAGCTCCATTTTGGTCTCATCTGACCACAACACTTTCACCCAGTTGTCCTCTGAATCATTCAGATGTTCATTGGCAAACTTCAGACGGGCATGTATATGTGCTTTCTTGAGCAGGGGGACCTTGCGGGCGCTGCATGATTTCAGTCCTTCATGGCGTAGTGTGTTACCAATTGTTTTCTTGGTGACTATGGTCCCAGCTGCCTTGAGATCATTGACAAGATCCTCCCGTGTAGTTCTGGGCTGATTCCTCATCTTTTTCATGATCATTGCAACTCCACGAGGTGAGATCTTGCATGGAGCCCCAGGCCGAGGGAGATTGACAGTTCTTTTGTGTTTCTTCCATTTGCGAATAATCGCACCAACTGTTGTCACCTTCTCACCAAGCTGCTTGGCGATGGTCTTGTAGCTCATTCCAGCCTTGTGTAGGTCTTCAATCTTGTCCCTGACATCCTTGGAGAGCTCTTTGGTCTTGGCCATGGTGGAGAGTTTGGAATCTGATTGATTGCTTCTGTGGACAGGTGTCTTTTATACAGGTAACAAGCTGAGATTAGGAGCACTCCCTTTAAGAGTGTGCTCCTAATCTCAACTCGTTACCTGTGTAAAAGACACCTGGGAGCCAGAAATCTTTCTGATTGAGAGGGGGTCAAATACTTATTTCCCTCATTAAAATGCAAATCAATTTATAACATTTTTGACATTCGTTTTTCTGGATTTTTTAATTGTTATTCTGTCTCTCACTGTTCAAATAAACCTACCATTAAAATTATAGACTGATAATTTCTTTGTCAGTGGGCAAAATTACAAAATCAGCAGGGGATCAAATACTTTTTTCCCTCACTGTACCAGATATGATTGTCTGTCAGGTAGAATATGGAATAATGTCAACTCTATTTAGGGACAGATCGAAATGTACTGGGGTGGCCCAAAATAGGGGAGGGTTATCCAAAATGTTTTTTTTGCTTTGGGGAGGATAGTGTGTTTTTTATTGGGCACAGGGGAGGTATGTGTGTTTTTTATTGGGCACAGGGGAGGATAGTGTGTTTTTTATTGGGCACAGGGGAGGATAGTGTGTTTTTTATTGGGCACAGGGGAGGTATGTGTATTTTTTATTGGGCACAGGGGAGGTATGTGTGATTTTATTGGGCACAGGGGAGGATAGTGTGTTTTTTATTGGGCACAGGGGAGGTATGTGTGTTTTATATTGGGCACAGGGGAGGTAGGTGTGTTTTATATTGGGCACAGGGGAGGATAGTGTGTTTTTTATTGGGCACAGGGGAGGTATGTGTGTTTTTATATTGGTCACAGGGGAGGTATGTGTTTTTAATATTGGGCAAAGGGGAGTGATGTGTGTTTTTTATTGGGCACAGGGAGGTATGTGTGTTTTTTATTGGGCACAGGGGAGGTATGTGTGTTTTTTATTGGGCACAGGGGAGGATAGTGTGTTTTTATATTGGGCACAGGGGAGGATAGTGTGTTTTTTATTGGGCACAGGGGAGGATAGTGTGTTTTTTATTGGGTACAGGGGAGGTATGTGTGTTTTATATTGGGCACAGGGGAGGATAGTGTGTTTTTATATTGGGCACAGGGGAGGATAGTGTGTTTTTTATTGGGCACAGGGGAGGATAGTGTGTTTTTTATTGGGCACAGGGGAGGATAGTGTGTTTTTTATTGGGCAAAGGGGAGGTATGTGTGTTTTTTATTGGGCACAGGGGAGGATA
Source organism: Salmo salar (assembly GCF_965601325.2). Classification (NCBI taxonomy): domain Eukaryota; kingdom Metazoa; phylum Chordata; class Actinopteri; order Salmoniformes; family Salmonidae; genus Salmo; species Salmo salar. The sequence goes on from NC_138313.1 coordinate 23,593,627, forward strand.
GTGTGTTTTTATATTGGGCACAGGGGAGGATAGTGTGTTTTTTATTGGGCACAGGGGAGGATAGTGTGTTTTTTATTGGGCACAGGGGAGGATAGTGTGTTTTTTATTGGGCAAAGGGGAGGTATGTGTGTTTTTTATTGGGCACAGGGGAGGATAGTGTGTTTTTATATTGGGCACAGGGGAGGTATGTGTGTTTTTTATTGGGCACAGGGGAGGATAGTGTGTTTTTTATTGGGCACAGGGGAGGTATGTGTGTTTTTTATTGGGCACAGGGGAGGATAGTGTGTTTTTTATTGGGCACAGGGGAGGATAGTGTGTTTTTATATTGGGCACAGTGGAGGATAGTGTGTTTTTTATTGGGCACAGGGGAGGATAGTGTGTTTTTTATTGGGCACAGGGGAGGATAGTGTGTTTTATATTGGGCACAGGGGAGGATAGTGTGTTTTTTATTGGGCACAGGGGAGGATAGTGTGTTTTTATATTGGGCACAGGGGAGGTATGTGTTTTTAATATTGGGCACAGGGGAGGATAGTGTGTTTTTTATTGGGCACAGGGGAGGTATGTGTGTTTTTATATTGGGCAAAGGGGAGGTATGTGTTTTTAATATTGGGCAAAGGGGAGTGATGTGTGTTTTTTATTGGGCACAGGGAGGTATGTGTGTTTTTTATTGGGCACAGGGGAGTTATGTGTGTTTTTTATTGGGCACAGGGGAGGATAGTGTGTTTTTATATTGGGCACAGGGGAGGATAGTGTGTTTTTTATTGGGCACAGGGGAGGATAGTGTGTTTTTTATTGGGCACAGGGGAGGATAGTGTGTTTTTTATTGGGCACAGGGGAGGTATGTGTGTTTTTTATTGGGCACAGGGGAGGATAGTGTGTTTTTTATTGGGTACAGGGGAAGATAGTGTGTTTTTCATTGGGCACAGGGAGGATAGTGTGTTTTTTATTGGGCACAGGGAGGATAGTGTGTTTTTTATTGGGCACAGGGGAGGTATGTGTGTTTTTTATTTGGCACAGGGGAGGTAAGTGTGTTTTTTATTGGGCACAGGGGAGGATAGTGTGTTTTTTATGGGGCTCAGGGGAGGATAGTGTGTTTTTTATTGGGCACAGGGGAAGATAGTGTGTTTTTTATTGGGCACAGGGGAGGATAGTGTGTTTTTTATTGGGCACAGGGGAAGATAGTGTGTTTTTCATTGGGCACAGGGAGGATAGTGTGTTTTTTATTGGGCACAGGGAGGATAGTGTGTTTTTTATTGGGCACAGGGGAGGTATGTGTGTTTTTTATTTGGCACAGGGGAGGTAAGTGTGTTTTTTATTGGGCACAGGGGAGGATAGTGTGTTTTTTATGGGGCTCAGGGGAGGATAGTGTGTTTTTTATTGGGCACAGGGGAAGATAGTGTGTTTTTTATTGGGCACAGGGGAGGTATATGTGTTTTTTATTGGGCACAGGGGAGGTATGTGTGTTTTTTATTGGGCACAGGGGAGGATAGTGTGTTTTTTATTGGGCACAGGGGAGGTATATGTGTTTTTTATTGGGCACAGGGGAGGTATGTGTGTTTTTTATTGGGCACAGGGGAGGATAGTGTGTTTTTTATTGGGCACAGGGGAGGTATATGTGTTTTTTATTGGGCACAGGGGAGGTATGTGTGTTTTTTATTGGGCACAGGGGAGGTATATGTGTTTTTTATTGGGCACAGGGGAGGATAGTGTGTGTTTTATTGGGCACAGGGGAGGAAAGTGTGTTTTTTATTGGACACAGGGGAGGATAGTGTGTTTTTTTTATTGGGCACAGGGGAGGATAGTGTGTTTTTTATTGGGCACAGGGGAGGATAGTGTGTTTTTTATTGGGCACAGGGGAGGATAGTGTGTTTTATATTGGGCACAGGGGAGGATAGTGTGTTTTTTATTGGGCACAGGGGAGGATAGTGTGTTTTTATATTGGGCACAGGGGAGGATAGTGTGTTTTTTATTGGGCACAGGGGAGGATAGTGTGTTTTTATATTGGGCACAGGGGAGGATAGTGTGTTTTTTATTGGGCACAGGGGAGGATAGTGTGTTTTTTATTGGGCACAGGGGAGGTATGTGTGTTTTTATATTGGTCACAGGGGAGGTATGTGTTTTTAATATTGGGCAAAGGGGAGTGATGTGTGTTTTTTATTGGGCACAGGGAGGTATGTGTGTTTTTTATTGGGCACAGGGGAGGTATGTGTGTTTTTTATTGGGCACAGGGGAGGTATGTGTGTTTTTTATTGGGCACAGGGGAGGATAGTGTGTTTTTATATTGGGCACAGGGGAGGATAGTGTGTTTTTTATTGGGCACAGGGGAGGATAGTGTGTTTTTTATTGGGTACAGGGGAGGTATGTGTGTTTTATATTGGGCACAGGGGAGGTATGTGTGTTTTTTATTGGGCACAGGGGAGGATAGTGTGTTTTTATATTGGGCACAGGGGAGGATAGTGTGTTTTTTATTGGGCACAGGGGAGGATAGTGTGTTTTTTATTGGGCACAGGGGAGGATAGTGTGTTTTTTATTGGGCAAAGGGGAGGTATGTGTGTTTTTTATTGGGCACAGGGGAGGATAGTGTGTTTTTTATTGGGCACAGGGGAGGTATGTGTGTTTTTTATTGGGCACAGGGGAGGATAGTGTGTTTTTTTTATTGGGCACAGGGGAGGATAGTGTGTTTTTTATTGGGCACAGGGGAGGATAGTGTGTTTTTTATTGGGCACAGGGGAGGATAGTGTGTTTTATATTGGGCACAGGGGAGGATAGTGTGTTTTTTATTGGGCACAGGGGAGGATAGTGTGTTTTTATATTGGGCACAGGGGAGGTATGTGTTTTTAATATTGGGCACAGGGGAGGATAGTGTGTTTTTTATTGGGCACAGGGGAGGTATGTGTGTTTTTATATTGGGCAAAGGGGAGGTATGTGTTTTCAATATTGGGCAAAGGGGAGTGATGTGTGTTTTTTATTGGGCACAGGGAGGTATGTGTGTTTTTTATTGGGCACAGGGGAGGTATGTGTGTTTTTTATTGGGCACAGGGGAGGATAGTGTGTTTTTATATTGGGCACAGGGGAGGATAGTGTGTTTTTTATTGGGCACAGGGGAGGATAGTGTGTTTTTTATTGGGCACAGGGGAGGATAGTGTGTTTTTTATTGGGCACAGGGGAGGTATGTGTGTTTTTTATTGGGCACAGGGGAGGATAATGTGTTTTTTATTGGGCACTGGGGAGGATAGTGTGTTTTTTATTGGGCACAGGGGAGGATAGTGTGTTTTTATTGGGCACAGGGTAGGATAGTGTGTTTTTTATTGGGCACTGGGGAGGATAGTCTGTTTTTTATTGGGCACAGAGGAGGTATGTGTGTTTTTTATGGGGCTCAGGGGAGGATAGTGTGTTTTTTATTGGGCACAGGGGAGGTAGGTGTGTTTTATATTGGGCACAGGGGAGGATAGTGTCTTTTTTATTGGGCACAGGGGAGGTATGTGTGTTTTTTATTGGGCACAGGGGAGGTATGTGTGTTTTTTATTGGGCACAGAGGAGGATAGTGTGTTTTTTATTGGGCACAGGGGAGGTATGTGTGTTTTATATTGGGCACAGGGAAGGATAGTGTGTTTTTTATTGGGCACAGGGGAGGATAGTGTGTTTTATATTGGGCACAGGGGAGGATAGTGTGTTTTTTATTGGGCACAGGGGAGGATAGTGTGTTTTTTATTGGGCACAGGGGAGGTATGTGTGTTTTTATATTGGGCACAGGGGAGGTATGTGTGTTTTTTATTGGGCACAGGGGAGGATAGTGTGTTTTTTATTGGGCACAGGGGAGGATAGTGTGTTTTATATTGGGCACAGGGGAGGATAGTGTGTTTTTATTGGGCACAGGGGAGGATAGTGTGTTTTTTATTGGGCACAGGGGAGGATAGTGTGTTTATTATTGGGCACAGGGGAGGATAGTGTGTTTTTTATTGGGCACAGGGGAGGATAGTGTGTTTTTTATTGGGCACAGGGGAGGATAGTGTGTTTTTTATTGGGCACAGGGGAGGTAGGTGTGTTTTATATTGGGCACAGGGGAGGATAGTGTGTTTTTTATTTGGCACAGGGGAGGTATATGTGTTTTTTATTGGGCACAGGGGAGGTATGTGTGTTTTTTATTGGGCACAGGGGAGGATAGTGTGTTTTTTATTGGGCACAGGGGAGGATAGTGTGTTTCTTATTGGGCACAGGGGAGGATAGTGTGTTTTTTATTTGGCACAGGGGAGGATAGTGTGTTTTATATTGGGCACAGGGGAGGATAGTGTGTTTTTTATTGGGCACAGGGGAGGAAAGTGTGTTTTTTATTGGGCACAGGGGAGGTATGCATGTTTTTTATTGGGCACAGGGGAGGATAGTGTGTTTTTTATTGGGCACAGGGGAGGATAGTGTGTTTTTTATTGGGCACAGGGGAGGATAGTGTGTTTTTTATTGGGCACAGGGGAGGATAGTGTGTTTTTTATTGGGCACAGGGGAGGTATGTGTTTTTTATTGGGCACAGGGGAGGATAGTGTGTTTTTTATTGGGCACAGGGGAGGTATGTGTTTTTTATTGGGCACAGGGGAGGTATGTGTGTTTTTTATTGGGCACAGGGGTGGTATGTGTGTTTTTTATTGGGCACAGGGGAGGTATGTGTGTTTTTTATTGGGCACAGGGGAGGATAGTGTGTTTTTTATTGGGCACAGGGGAGGATAGTGTGTTTTTTATTGGGCACAGGGGAGGATAGTGTGTTTTTCTATTGGGCACAGTGGAGGATAGTGTGTTTCTTATTGGGCACACGGGAGGATAGTGTGTTATTTATTGGGCACAGGGGACGATAGTGTGTTTTTTATTGGGCACAGGGGAGGATAGTGTGTTTTTTATTGGGCACAGGGGAGCATGGTGTGTTTTTTATTGGGCACAGGGGAGGATAGTGTGTTTTTCTATTGGGCACAGGGGAGGTATGTGTGTTTTTATATTGGGCACAGGGGAGGTATGTGTTTTTAATATTGGGCACAGGGGAGTGATGTGTGTTTTTTATTGGGCACAGGGAGGTATGTGTGTTTTTTATTGGGCACAGGGGAGGTATGTGTGTTTTTTATTGGGCACAGGTGAGGATAGTGTGTTTTTATATTGGGCACAGGGGAGAATAGTGTGTTTTTATATTGGGCACAGGGGAGGATAGTGTGTTTTTATATTGGGCACAGGGGAGGATAGTGTGTTTTTATATTGGGCACAGGGGAGGATAGTGTGTTTTTATATTGGGCACAGGGGAGAATAGTGTGTTTTTTATTGGGCACAGGGGAGGTATGTGTGTTTCTTATTGGGCACAGGGGAGGATAGTGTGGTTTTTTTGGGGCACAGGGGAGGATAGTGTGTTTTTTATTGGGCACAGAGGAGGATAGTGTGTTTTTTATTGGGCACAGGGGAGGATAGTGTGTTTTTTATTCGGCACAGGGGAGGTATGTGTGTTTTTTATTGGGCACAGGGGAGGATAGTGTGTTTTTTATTGGGCACAGGGGAGGATAGTGTGTTTTATATTGGGCACAGGGGAGGATAGTGTGTTTTTTATTGGGCACAGGGGAGGTATGTGTGTTTTTTATTGGGCACAGGGGAGGATAGTGTGTTTTTTATTGGGCACAGGGGAAGATAGTGTGTTTTTTATTGGGCACAGGGAGGATAGTGTGTTTTTTATTGGGCACAGGGAGGATAGTGTGTTTTTTATTGGGCACAGGGGAGGATAGTGTGTTTTTTATTGGGCACAGGGGAGGTATGTGTGTTTTTTATTGGGCACAGGGGAGGTATGTGTGTTTTTTATTGGGCACAGGGGAGGATAGTGTGTTTTTTATTGGGCACAGGGGAGGATAATGTGTTTTTTATTGGGCACAGGGGAGGTATGTGTGTTTTTATATTGGGCACAGGGGAGGTATGTGTTTTTAATATTGGGCACAGGGGTGGATAGTGTGTTTTTTATTGGGCACAGGGGAGGTATGTGTGTTTTTATATTGGGCACAGGGGAGGTATGTGGTTTTAATATTGGGCACAGGGGAGTGATGTGTGTTTTTTATTGGGCACAGGGAGGTATGTGTGTTTTTTATTGGGCACAGGGGAGGTATGTGTGTTTTTTATTGGGCACAGGGGAGGATAGTGTGTTTTTATATTGGGCACAGGGGAGGATAGTGTGTTTTTTATTGGGCACAGGGGAGGATAGTGTGTTTTTATATTGGGCACAGGGGAGGATAGTGTGTTTTTTATTGGGCACAGGGGAGGATAGTGTGTTTTTATATTGGGCACAGGGGAGGATAGTGTGTTTTTATATTGGGCACAGGGGAGGTATGTGTGTTTCTTATTGGGCACAGGGGAGGATAGTGTGTTTTTTATTGGGCACAGGGGAGGATAGTGTGTTTTTATATTGGGCACAGGGGAGGATAGTGTGTTTTTATATTGGGCACAGGGGAGGTATGTGTGTTTTTTATTGGGCACAGGGGAGGTATGTGTGTTTTTTATTGGGCACAGGGGAGGATGGTGTGTTTTTTATTGGGCACAGGGGAGGATAGTGTGTTTTTTATTCGGCACAGGGGAGGTATGTGTGTTTTTTATTGGGCACAGGGGAGGATAGTGTGTTTTTTATTGGGCACAGGGGAGGATAGTGTGTTTTTTATTCGGCACAGGGGAGGTATGTGTGTTTTTTATTGGGCACAGGGGAGGATAGTGTGTTTTTTATTGGGCACAGGGGAGGATAGTGTGTTTTTTATTGGGCACAGGGGAGGATAGTGTGTTATTTATTGGGCACAGGGGAGGTATGTGTGTTTTTTATTGGGCACAGGGGAGGATAGTGTGTTTTTTATTGGGCACAGGGGAGGATAGTGTGTTTTTTATTCGGCACAGGGGAGGTATGTGTGTTTTTTATTGGGCACAGGGGAGGATAGTGTGTTTTTTATTGGGCACAGGGGAGGATAGTGTGTTTTATATTGGGCACAGGGGAGGATAGTGTGTTTTTTATTGGGCACAGGGGAGGTATGTGTGTTTTTTATTGGGCACAGGGCAGGATAGTGTGTTTTTTATTGGGCACAGGGAGGATAGTGTGTTTTTTATTGGGCACAGGGGAGGATAGTGTGTTATTTATTGGGCACAGGGGAGGTATGTGTGTTTTTTATTGGGCACAGGGGAGGATAGTGTGTTTTTTATTGGGCACAGGGAGGATAGTGTGTTTTTTATTGGGCACAGGGGAGGTATGTGTGTTTTTTATTGGGCACAGGGGAGGTATGTGTGTTTTTTATTGGGCACAGGGGAGGATAGTGTGTTTTTTATTGGGCACAGGGGAGGATAGTGTGTTTTTTATTGGGCACAGGGGAGGTATGTGTATTTTTTACTGGGCACAGGGGAGGTATGTGTGATTTTATTGGGCACAGGGGAGGATAGTGTGTTTTTTATTGGGCACAGGGGAGGTATGTGTGTTTTATATTGGGCACAGGGGAGGTAGGTGTGTTTTTTATTGGGCACAGGGGAGGATAGTGTGTTTTTTATTGGGCACAGGGGAGGTATGTGTGTTTTTATATTGGTCACAGGGGAGGTATGTGTTTTTAATATTGGGCAAAGGGGAGTGATGTGTGTTTTTTATTGGGCACAGGGAGGTATGTGTGTTTTTTATTGGGCACAGGGGAGGTATGTGTGTTTTTTATTGGGCACAGGGGAGGATAGTGTGTTTTTATATTGGGCACAGGGGAGGATAGTGTGTTTTTTATTGGGCACAGGGGAGGATAGTGTGTTTTTTATTGGGTACAGGGGAGGTATGTGTGTTTTATATTGGGCACAGGGGAGGATAGTGTGTTTTTATATTGGGCACAGGGGAGGATAGTGTGTTTTTTATTGGGCACAGGGGAGGATAGTGTGTTTTTTATTGGGCACAGGGGAGGATAGTGTGTTTTTTATTGGGCAAAGGGGAGGTATGTGTGTTTTTTATTGGGCACAGGGGAGGATAGTGTGTTTTTATATTGGGCACAGGGGAGGATAGTGTGTTTTTTATTGGGCACAGGGGAGGATAGTGTGTTTTTTATTGGGCACAGGGGAGGATAGTGTGTTTTTTATTGGGCAAAGGGGAGGTATGTGTGTTTTTTATTGGGCACAGGGGAGGATAGTGTGTTTTTATATTGGGCACAGGGGAGGTATGTGTGTTTTTTATTGGGCACAGGGGAGGATAGTGTGTTTTTTATTGGGCACAGGGGAGGTATGTGTGTTTTTTATTGGGCACAGGGGAGGATAGTGTGTTTTTTATTGGGCACAGGGGAGGATAGTGTGTTTTTATATTGGGCACAGTGGAGGATAGTGTGTTTTTTATTGGGCACAGGGGAGGATAGTGTGTTTTTTATTGGGCACAGGGGAGGATAGTGTGTTTTATATTGGGCACAGGGGAGGATAGTGTGTTTTTTATTGGGCACAGGGGAGGATAGTGTGTTTTTATATTGGGCACAGGGGAGGTATGTGTTTTTAATATTGGGCACAGGGGAGGATAGTGTGTTTTTTATTGGGCACAGGGGAGGTATGTGTGTTTTTATATTGGGCAAAGGGGAGGTATGTGTTTTTAATATTGGGCAAAGGGGAGTGATGTGTGTTTTTTATTGGGCACAGGGAGGTATGTGTGTTTTTTATTGGGCACAGGGGAGTTATGTGTGTTTTTTATTGGGCACAGGGGAGGATAGTGTGTTTTTATATTGGGCACAGGGGAGGATAGTGTGTTTTTTATTGGGCACAGGGGAGGATAGTGTGTTTTTTATTGGGCACAGGGGAGGATAGTGTGTTTTTTATTGGGCACAGGGGAGGTATGTGTGTTTTTTATTGGGCACAGGGGAGGATAGTGTGTTTTTTATTGGGTACAGGGGAAGATAGTGTGTTTTTCATTGGGCACAGGGAGGATAGTGTGTTTTTTATTGGGCACAGGGAGGATAGTGTGTTTTTTATTGGGCACAGGGGAGGTATGTGTGTTTTTTATTTGGCACAGGGGAGGTAAGTGTGTTTTTTATTGGGCACAGGGGAGGATAGTGTGTTTTTTATGGGGCTCAGGGGAGGATAGTGTGTTTTTTATTGGGCACAGGGGAAGATAGTGTGTTTTTTATTGGGCACAGGGGAGGATAGTGTGTTTTTTATTGGGCACAGGGGAAGATAGTGTGTTTTTCATTGGGCACAGGGAGGATAGTGTGTTTTTTATTGGGCACAGGGAGGATAGTGTGTTTTTTATTGGGCACAGGGGAGGTATGTGTGTTTTTTATTTGGCACAGGGGAGGTAAGTGTGTTTTTTATTGGGCACAGGGGAGGATAGTGTGTTTTTTATGGGGCTCAGGGGAGGATAGTGTGTTTTTTATTGGGCACAGGGGAAGATAGTGTGTTTTTTATTGGGCACAGGGGAGGTATATGTGTTTTTTATTGGGCACAGGGGAGGTATGTGTGTTTTTTATTGGGCACAGGGGAGGATAGTGTGTTTTTTATTGGGCACAGGGGAGGTATATGTGTTTTTTATTGGGCACAGGGGAGGTATGTGTGTTTTTTATTGGGCACAGGGGAGGATAGTGTGTTTTTTATTGGGCACAGGGGAGGTATATGTGTTTTTTATTGGGCACAGGGGAGGTATGTGTGTTTTTTATTGGGCACAGGGGAGGTATATGTGTTTTTTATTGGGCACAGGGGAGGATAGTGTGTGTTTTATTGGGCACAGGGGAGGAAAGTGTGTTTTTTATTGGACACAGGGGAGGATAGTGTGTTTTTTTTATTGGGCACAGGGGAGGATAGTGTGTTTTTTATTGGGCACAGGGGAGGATAGTGTGTTTTTTATTGGGCACAGGGGAGGATAGTGTGTTTTATATTGGGCACAGGGGAGGATAGTGTGTTTTTTATTGGGCACAGGGGAGGATAGTGTGTTTTTATATTGGGCACAGGGGAGGATAGTGTGTTTTTTATTGGGCACAGGGGAGGATAGTGTGTTTTTATATTGGGCACAGGGGAGGATAGTGTGTTTTTTATTGGGCACAGGGGAGGATAGTGTGTTTTTTATTGGGCACAGGGGAGGTATGTGTGTTTTTATATTGGTCACAGGGGAGGTATGTGTTTTTAATATTGGGCAAAGGGGAGTGATGTGTGTTTTTTATTGGGCACAGGGAGGTATGTGTGTTTTTTATTGGGCACAGGGGAGGTATGTGTGTTTTTTATTGGGCACAGGGGAGGTATGTGTGTTTTTTATTGGGCACAGGGGAGGATAGTGTGTTTTTATATTGGGCACAGGGGAGGATAGTGTGTTTTTTATTGGGCACAGGGGAGGATAGTGTGTTTTTTATTGGGTACAGGGGAGGTATGTGTGTTTTATATTGGGCACAGGGGAGGTATGTGTGTTTTTTATTGGGCACAGGGGAGGATAGTGTGTTTTTATATTGGGCACAGGGGAGGATAGTGTGTTTTTTATTGGGCACAGGGGAGGATAGTGTGTTTTTTATTGGGCACAGGGGAGGATAGTGTGTTTTTTATTGGGCAAAGGGGAGGTATGTGTGTTTTTTATTGGGCACAGGGGAGGATAGTGTGTTTTTTATTGGGCACAGGGGAGGTATGTGTGTTTTTTATTGGGCACAGGGGAGGATAGTGTGTTTTTTTTATTGGGCACAGGGGAGGATAGTGTGTTTTTTATTGGGCACAGGGGAGGATAGTGTGTTTTTTATTGGGCACAGGGGAGGATAGTGTGTTTTATATTGGGCACAGGGGAGGATAGTGTGTTTTTTATTGGGCACAGGGGAGGATAGTGTGTTTTTATATTGGGCACAGGGGAGGTATGTGTTTTTAATATTGGGCACAGGGGAGGATAGTGTGTTTTTTATTGGGCACAGGGGAGGTATGTGTGTTTTTATATTGGGCAAAGGGGAGGTATGTGTTTTCAATATTGGGCAAAGGGGAGTGATGTGTGTTTTTTATTGGGCACAGGGAGGTATGTGTGTTTTTTATTGGGCACAGGGGAGGTATGTGTGTTTTTTATTGGGCACAGGGGAGGATAGTGTGTTTTTTATTGGGCACAGGGGAAGATAGTGTGTTTTTTATTGGGCACAGGGAGGATAGTGTGTTTTTTATTGGGCACAGGGGAGGTATGTGTGTTTTTTATTGGGCACAGGGGAGGATAGTGTGTTTTTTATTGGGTACAGGGGAAGATAGTGTGTTTTTCATTGGGCACAGGGAGGATAGTGTGTTTTTTATTGGGCACAGGGAGGATAGTGTGTTTTTTATTGGGCACAGGGGAGGTATGTGTGTTTTTTATTTGGCACAGGGGAGGTAAGTGTGTTTTTTATTGGGCACAGGGGAGGATAGTGTGTTTTTTATTGGGCACAGGGGAGGTATGTGTGTTTTTTATTGGGCACAGGGGAAGATAGTGTGTTTTTTATTGGGCACAGGGGAGGTATGTGTGTTTTTTTTATTTTGCACAGGGGAGGATATTGTGTTTTTATTGGGCACAGGGGAGGTATGTGTGTTTTTTATTGGGCACAGGGGAGGATAGTGTGTTTTTATTGGGCACAGGGGAGGATAGTGTGTTTTTTATTGGGCACAGGGGAAGATAGTGTGTTTTTTATTGGGCACAGGGGAGGATAGTGTGTTTTTATATTGGGCACAGGGGAGGATGGTGTGTTTTTTATTGGGCACAGGGGAGGATAGTGTGTTTGTTATTGACCACAGGGGAGGATAGTGCGTTTTTTATTGGGCACAGTGGAGGATAGTGTGTTTTTTATTGGGCACAGGGGAAGATAGTGTGTTTTTTATTGGGCACAGGGGAGGATAGTGTGTTTTTATATTGGGCACAGGGGAGGATAGTGTGTTTTTTATTGGGCACAGGGGAGGTATGTGTGTTTTTTATTGGGCACAGGGGAGGATAGTGTGTTTTTTATTGGGCACAGGGGAGGTATGTGTGTTTTTTATTGGGCACAGGGGAAGATAGTGTGTTTTTTATTGGGCACAGGGGAGGTATGTGTGTTTTTTTTATTTTGCACAGGGGAGGATATTGTGTTTTTATTGGGCACAGGGGAGGATAGTGTGTTTTTTATTGGGCACAGGGGAAGATAGTGTGTTTTTTATTGGGCACAGGGGAGGATAGTGTGTTTTTATATTGGGCACAGGGGAGGATGGTGTGTTTTTTATTGGGCACAGGGGAGGATAGTGTGTTTGTTATTGACCACAGGGGAGGATAGTGCGTTTTTTATTGGGCACAGGGGAGGATAGTGTGTTTTTTATTGGGCACAGGGGAAGATAGTGTGTTTTTTATTGGGCACAGGGGAGGATAGTGTGTTTTTATATTGGGCACAGGGGAGGATAGTGTGTTTTTTATTGGGCACAGGGGAGGTATGTGTGTTTTTTATTGGGCACAGGGGAGGATAGTGTGTTTTTTATTGGGCACAGGGGAGGATAGTGTGTTTTTTATTGGGCACAGGGGAGGATAGTGTGTTTTTTATTGGGCACAGGGGAGGATAGTGTGTTTTTTATTGGGCACAGGGGAGGATAGTGTGTTTTTTATTGGTCACAGGGGAGGATAGTGTGTTTTTTATTGGGCACAGGGGAGGTATGTGTGTTTTATATTGGGCACAGGGGAGGATAGTGTGTTTTTTATTGGGCACAGGGGAGGTATGTGTGTTTTTTATTGGGCACAGGGGAGGATAGTGTGTTTTTTATTGGGCACAGGGGAGGATAGTTTGTTTTTTATTGGGCACAGGGGAGGTTAGTGTGTTTTTTATTGGGCACAGGGGAGGATAGTGTGTTTTTTATTGGGCACAGGGGAGGATAGTGTGTTTTTTATTGGGCACAGGGGAGGTATGTGTGTTTTTTATTGGGCACAGGGGAGGATAATGTGTTTTTTATTGGGCACTGGGGAGGATAGTGTGTTTTTTATTGGGCACAGGGGAGGATAGTGTGTTTTTATTGGGCACAGGGTAGGATAGTGTGTTTTTTATTGGGCACTGGGGAGGATAGTCTGTTTTTTATTGGGCACAGAGGAGGTATGTGTGTTTTTTATGGGGCTCAGGGGAGGATAGTGTGTTTTTTATTGGGCACAGGGGAGGTAGGTGTGTTTTATATTGGGCACAGGGGAGGATAGTGTGTTTTTTATTGGGCACAGGGGAGGTATGTGTGTTTTTTATTGGGCACAGGGGAGGTATGTGTGTTTTTTATTGGGCACAGAGGAGGATAGTGTGTTTTTTATTGGGCACAGGGGAGGTATGTGTGTTTTATATTGGGCACAGGGAAGGATAGTGTGTTTTTTATTGGGCACAGGGGAGGATAGTGTGTTTTATATTGGGCACAGGGGAGGATAGTGTGTTTTTTATTGGGCACAGGGGAGGATAGTGTGTTTTTTATTGGGCACAGGGGAGGTATGTGTGTTTTTATATTGGGCACAGGGGAGGTATGTGTGTTTTTTATTGGGCACAGGGGAGGATAGTGTGTTTTTTATTGGGCACAGGGGAGGATAGTGTGTTTTATATTGGGCACAGGGGAGGATAGTGTGTTTTTATTGGGCACAGGGGAGGATAGTGTGTTTTTTATTGGGCACAGGGGAGGATAGTGTGTTTATTATTGGGCACAGGGGAGGATAGTGTGTTTTTTATTGGGCACAGGGGAGGATAGTGTGTTTTTTATTGGGCACAGGGGAGGATAGTGTGTTTTTTATTGGGCACAGGGGAGGTAGGTGTGTTTTATATTGGGCACAGGGGAGGATAGTGTGTTTTTTATTTGGCACAGGGGAGGTATATGTGTTTTTTATTGGGCACAGGGGAGGTATGTGTGTTTTTTATTGGGCACAGGGGAGGATAGTGTGTTTTTTATTGGGCACAGGGGAGGATAGTGTGTTTCTTATTGGGCACAGGGGAGGATAGTGTGTTTTTTATTTGGCACAGGGGAGGATAGTGTGTTTTATATTGGGCACAGGGGAGGATAGTGTGTTTTTTATTGGGCACAGGGGAGGAAAGTGTGTTTTTTATTGGGCACAGGGGAGGTATGCATGTTTTTTATTGGGCACAGGGGAGGATAGTGTGTTTTTTATTGGGCACAGGGGAGGATAGTGTGTTTTTTATTGGGCACAGGGGAGGATAGTGTGTTTTTTATTGGGCACAGGGGAGGATAGTGTGTTTTTTATTGGGCACAGGGGAGGTATGTGTTTTTTATTGGGCACAGGGGAGGATAGTGTGTTTTTTATTGGGCACAGGGGAGGTATGTGTTTTTTATTGGGCACAGGGGAGGTATGTGTGTTTTTTATTGGGCACAGGGGTGGTATGTGTGTTTTTTATTGGGCACAGGGGAGGTATGTGTGTTTTTTATTGGGCACAGGGGAGGATAGTGTGTTTTTTATTGGGCACAGGGGAGGATAGTGTGTTTTTTATTGGGCACAGGGGAGGATAGTGTGTTTTTCTATTGGGCACAGTGGAGGATAGTGTGTTTCTTATTGGGCACACGGGAGGATAGTGTGTTATTTATTGGGCACAGGGGACGATAGTGTGTTTTTTATTGGGCACAGGGGAGGATAGTGTGTTTTTTATTGGGCACAGGGGAGCATGGTGTGTTTTTTATTGGGCACAGGGGAGGATAGTGTGTTTTTCTATTGGGCACAGGGGAGGTATGTGTGTTTTTATATTGGGCACAGGGGAGGTATGTGTTTTTAATATTGGGCACAGGGGAGTGATGTGTGTTTTTTATTGGGCACAGGGAGGTATGTGTGTTTTTTATTGGGCACAGGGGAGGTATGTGTGTTTTTTATTGGGCACAGGTGAGGATAGTGTGTTTTTATATTGGGCACAGGGGAGAATAGTGTGTTTTTATATTGGGCACAGGGGAGGATAGTGTGTTTTTATATTGGGCACAGGGGAGGATAGTGTGTTTTTATATTGGGCACAGGGGAGGATAGTGTGTTTTTATATTGGGCACAGGGGAGAATAGTGTGTTTTTTATTGGGCACAGGGGAGGTATGTGTGTTTCTTATTGGGCACAGGGGAGGATAGTGTGGTTTTTTTGGGGCACAGGGGAGGATAGTGTGTTTTTTATTGGGCACAGAGGAGGATAGTGTGTTTTTTATTGGGCACAGGGGAGGATAGTGTGTTTTTTATTCGGCACAGGGGAGGTATGTGTGTTTTTTATTGGGCACAGGGGAGGATAGTGTGTTTTTTATTGGGCACAGGGGAGGATAGTGTGTTTTATATTGGGCACAGGGGAGGATAGTGTGTTTTTTATTGGGCACAGGGGAGGTATGTGTGTTTTTTATTGGGCACAGGGGAGGATAGTGTGTTTTTTATTGGGCACAGGGGAAGATAGTGTGTTTTTTATTGGGCACAGGGAGGATAGTGTGTTTTTTATTGGGCACAGGGAGGATAGTGTGTTTTTTATTGGGCACAGGGGAGGATAGTGTGTTTTTTATTGGGCACAGGGGAGGTATGTGTGTTTTTTATTGGGCACAGGGGAGGTATGTGTGTTTTTTATTGGGCACAGGGGAGGATAGTGTGTTTTTTATTGGGCACAGGGGAGGATAATGTGTTTTTTATTGGGCACAGGGGAGGTATGTGTGTTTTTATATTGGGCACAGGGGAGGTATGTGTTTTTAATATTGGGCACAGGGGTGGATAGTGTGTTTTTTATTGGGCACAGGGGAGGTATGTGTGTTTTTATATTGGGCACAGGGGAGGTATGTGGTTTTAATATTGGGCACAGGGGAGTGATGTGTGTTTTTTATTGGGCACAGGGAGGTATGTGTGTTTTTTATTGGGCACAGGGGAGGTATGTGTGTTTTTTATTGGGCACAGGGGAGGATAGTGTGTTTTTATATTGGGCACAGGGGAGGATAGTGTGTTTTTTATTGGGCACAGGGGAGGATAGTGTGTTTTTATATTGGGCACAGGGGAGGATAGTGTGTTTTTTATTGGGCACAGGGGAGGATAGTGTGTTTTTATATTGGGCACAGGGGAGGATAGTGTGTTTTTATATTGGGCACAGGGGAGGATAGTGTGTTTTTATATTGGGCACAGGGGAGGTATCTGTGTTTCTTATTGGGCACAGGGGAGGTATGTGTGTTTTTTATTGGGCACAGGGGAGGATGGTGTGTTTTTTATTGGGCACAGGGGAGGATAGTGTGTTTTTTATTCGGCACAGGGGAGGTATGTGTGTTTTTTATTGGGCACAGGGGAGGATAGTGTGTTTTTTATTGGGCACAGGGGAGGATAGTGTGTTTTTTATTCGGCACAGGGGAGGTATGTGTGTTTTTTATTGGGCACAGGGGAGGATAGTGTGTTTTTTATTGGGCACAGGGGAGGATAGTGTGTTTTTTATTGGGCACAGGGGAGGATAGTGTGTTATTTATTGGGCACAGGGGAGGTATGTGTGTTTTTTATTGGGCACAGGGGAGGATAGTGTGTTTTTTATTGGGCACAGGGGAGGATAGTGTGTTTTTTATTCGGCACAGGGAAGGTATGTGTGTTTTTTATTGGGCACAGGGGAGGATAGTGTGTTTTTTATTGGGCACAGGGGAGGATAGTGTGTTTTATATTGGGCACAGGGGAGGATAGTGTGTTTTTTATTGGGCACAGGGGAGGTATGTGTGTTTTTTATTGGGCACAGGGCAGGATAGTGTGTTTTTTATTGGGCACAGGGAGGATAGTGTGTTTTTTATTGGGCACAGGGGAGGATAGTGTGTTATTTATTGGGCACAGGGGAGGTATGTGTGTTTTTTATTGGGCACAGGGGAGGATAGTGTGTTTTTTATTGGGCACAGGGAGGATAGTGTGTTTTTTATTGGGCACAGGGGAGGTATGTGTGTTTTTTATTGGGCACAGGGGAGGTATGTGTGTTTTTTATTGGGCACAGGGGAGGATAGTGTGTTTTTTATTGGGCACAGGGTAGGATAGTGTGTTTTTTATTGGGCACAGGGGAGGTATGTGTGTGTTTTATTGGGCACAGGGGAGGATAGTGTGTTTTTTATTGGGCACAGGGGAGGTATGTGTGTGTTTTATTGGGCACAGGGGAGGATAGTGTGTTTTTTATTTGGCTTTGGAGGAGTGTGTTTTTTATTGGGCACAGGGGAGGATAGTGTGTTTTTATTGGGCACAGGTGAGGTATGTGTGTTTTTTATTGGGCACAGGGGAGGATAGTGTGTTTTTTATTGGGCACAGGGGAGGTATGTGTGTGTTTTATTGGGCACAGGGGAGGATAGTGTGTTTTTTATTTGGCTTTGGAGGAGTGTGTTTTTTATTGGGCACAGGGGAGGATAGTGTGTTTTTATTGGGCACAGGGGAGGTATGTGTGTTTTTTTTATTGGGCACAGGGGAGGATATTGTGTTTTTTATTGGGCACAGGGGAGGTATGTGTGTTTTTTATTGGGCACAGGGGAGGATAGTGTGTTTTTTATTGGGCACAGGGGAGGATAGTGTGTTTGTTATTGAGCACAGGGGAGGATAGTGCGTTTTTTATTGGGCACAGGGGAGGATAGTGTGTTTTTTATTGGGCACAGGGGAAGATAGTGTGTTTTTTATTGGGCACAGGGGAGGATAGTGTGTTTTTATATTGGGCACAGGGGAGGATAGTGTGTTTTTTATTGGGAACAGGGGAGGTATATGTGTTTTTTATTGGGCACAGGGGAGGATAGTTTGTTTTTTATTGGGCACAGGGGAGGTATATGTGTTTTTTATTGGGCACAGGGGAGGATAGTGTGTTTTTTATTGGGCACAGGGGAGGTATGTGTGTTTTTTATTGGGCACAGGGGAGGTATGTGTTTTTAATATTGGGCACAGGGGAGGATAGTGTGTTTTTTATTGGGCACAGGGGAGGTATGTGTGTTTTTATATTGGGCACAGGGGAGGTATGTGGTTTTAATATTGGGCACAGGGGAGTGATGTGTGTTTTTTATTGGGCACAGGGAGGTATGTGTGTTTTTTATTGGGCACAGGGGAGGTATGTGTGTTTTTTATTGGGCACAGGGGAGGATAGTGTGTTTTTATATTGGGCACAGGGGAGGATAGTGTGTTTTTTATTGGGCACAGGGGAGGTATGTGTGTTTTTTATTGTGCACAGGGGAGGATAGTGTGTTTTTTATTCGGCACAGGGGAGGTATGTGTGTTTTTTATTGGGCACAGGTGAGGATAGTGTGTTTTTTATTGAGCACAGGGGAGGATAGTGTGTTTTATATTGGGCACAGGGGAGGATAGTGTGTTTTTTATTGGGCACAGGGGAGGTATGTGTGTTTTTTATTGGGCACAGGGCAGGATAGTGTGTTTTTTATTGGGCACAGGGGAAGATAGTGTGTTTTTTATTGGGCACAGGGAGGATAGTGTGTTTTTTATTGGGCACAGGGGAAGATAGTGTGTTTTTTATTGGGCACAGGGAGGATAGTGTGTTTTTTATTGGGCACAGGGGAGGTATGTGTGTTTTTTATTGGGCACAGGGGAGGTATGTGTGTTTTTTATTGGGCACAGGGGACGATAGTGTGTTTTTTATTGGGCACAGGTGAGGTATGTGTGTTTTTTATTGGGCACAGGGGAGGATAGTGTGTTTTTTATTGGGCACAGGGGAGGTATGTGTGTGTTTTATTGGGCACAGGGGAGGATAGTGTGTTTTTTATTTGGCACAGGGGAGGATAGTGTGTTTTTTATTGGGCACAGGGGAGGATAGTGTGTTTTTATTGGGCACAGGGGAGGTATGTGTGTTTTTTTTATTGGGCACAGGGGAGATATGTGTGTTTTTTATTGGGCACAGGGGAGGATAGTGTGTTTTTTATTGGGTACAGGGGAAGATAGTGTGTTTTTTATTGGGCACAGGGAGGATAGTGTGTTTTTTATTGGGCACAGGGAGGATAGTGTGTTTTTTATTGGGCACAGGGGAGGTATGTGTGTTTTTTATTGGGCACAGGGGAGGATAGTGTGTTTTTTATTGGGCACAGGTGAGGTATGTGTGTTTTTTATTGGGCACAGGGGAGGATAGTGTGTTTTTTATTGGGCACAGGGGAGGTATGTGTGTGTTTTATTGGGCACAGGGGAGGATAGTGTGTTTTTTATTGGGCACAGGGGAGGAGTGTGTTTTTTATTGGGCACAGGGGAGGATAGTGTGTTTTTTATTGGGCACAGGGGAGGTATGTGTGTTTTTTATTGGGCACAGGGGAGGATAGTGTGTTTTTTATTGGGCACAGGGGAGGTATGTGTGTTTTTTATTTGGCACAAGGGAGGAGTGTGTTTTTTATTGGGCACAGGGGAGGATAGTGTGTTTTTTATTGGGCACAGGGGAGGTATGTGTGTTTTTTTTATTGGGCACAGGGGAGGATATTGTGTTTTTTATTGGGCACAGGGGAGGTATGTGTGTTTTTTATTGGGCACAGGGGAGGATAGTGTGTTTTTATTGGGCACAGGGGAGGATAGTGTGTTTGTTATTGAGCACAGGGGAGGATAGTGCGTTTTTTATTGGGCACAGGGGAGGATAGTGTGTTTTTTATTGGGCTCATGGGAAGATAGTGTGTTTTTTATTGGGCACAGGGGAGGATAGTGTGTTTTTATATTGGGCACAGGGGAGGATAGTGTGTTTTTTATTGGGCACAGGGGAGGTATGTGTGTTTTTTATTGGGAACAGGGGAGGATAGTGTGTTTTTTATTGGGCACAGGGGAGGATAGTGTGTTTTTTATTGGGCACAGGGGAGGATAGTGTGTTTTTTATTGGGCACAGGGGAGGATAGTGTGTTTTTTATTGGGCACAGGGGAGGATAGTGTGTTTTTTATTGGGCACAGGGGAGGATAGTGTGTTTTTTATTGGGCACAGGGGAGGTATGTGTGTTTTATATTGGGCACAGGGGAGGATAGTGTGTTTTTTATTGGGCACAGGGGAGGTATGTGTGTTTTTTATTGGGCACAGGGGAGGATAGTGTGTTTTTTATTGGGCACAGGGGAGGATAGTGTGTTTTTATTGGGCACAGGGTAGGATAGTGTGTTTTTTATTGGGCACTGGGGAGGATAGTCTGTTTTTTATTGGGCACAGAGGAGGTATGTGTGTTTTTTATGGGGCTCAGGGGAGGATAGTGTGTTTTTTATTGGGCACAGGGGAGGTAGGTGTGTTTTATATTGGGCACAGGGGAGGATAGTGTGTTTTTTATTGGGCACAGGGGAGGTATGTGTGTTTTTTATTGGGCACAGGGGAGGTATGTGTGTTTTTTATTGGTCACAGAGGAGGATAGTGTGTTTTTTATTGGGCACAGGGGAGGTATGTGTGTTTTATATTGGGCACAGGGAAGGATAGTGTGTTTTTTATTGGGCACAGGGGAGGATAGTGTGTTTTATATTGGGCACAGGGGAGGATAGTGTGTTTTTTATTGGGCACAGGGGAGGATAGTGTGTTTTTTATTGGGCACAGGGGAGGTATGTGTGTTTTTATATTGGGCACAGGGGAGGTATGTGTGTTTTTTATTGGGCACAGGGGAGGATAGTGTGTTTTTTATTGGGCACAGGGGAGGATAGTGTGTTTTATATTGGGCACAGGGGAGGATAGTGTGTTTTTATTGGGCACAGGGGAGGATAGTGTGTTTTTTATTGGGCACAGGGGAGGATAGTGTGTTTATTATTGGGCACAGGGGAGGATAGTGTGTTTTTTATTGGGCACAGGGGAGGATAGTGTGTTTTTTATTGGGCACAGGGGAGGATAGTGTGTTTTTTATTGGGCACAGGGGAGGTAGGTGTGTTTTATATTGGGCACAGGGGAGGATAGTGTGTTTTTTATTTGGCACAGGGGAGGTATATGTGTTTTTTATTGGGCACAGGGGAGGTATGTGTGTTTTTTATTGGGCACAGGGGAGGATAGTGTGTTTTTTATTGGGCACAGGGGAGGATAGTGTGTTTCTTATTGGGCACAGGGGAGGATAGTGTGTTTTTTATTTGGCACAGGGGAGGATAGTGTGTTTTATATTGGGCACAGGGGAGGATAGTGTGTTTTTTATTGGGCACAGGGGAGGAAAGTGTGTTTTTTATTGGGCACAGGGGAGGTATGCATGTTTTTTATTGGGCACAGGGGAGGATAGTGTGTTTTTTATTGGGCACAGGGGAGGATAGTGTGTTTTTTATTGGGCACAGGGGAGGATAGTGTGTTTTTTATTGGGCACAGGGGAGGATAGTGTGTTTTTTATTGGGCACAGGGGAGGTATGTGTTTTTTATTGGGCACAGGGGAGGATAGTGTGTTTTTTATTGGGCACAGGGGAGGTATGTGTTTTTTATTGGGCACAGGGGAGGTATGTGTGTTTTTTATTGGGCACAGGGGTGGTATGTGTGTTTTTTATTGGGCACAGGGGAGGTATGTGTGTTTTTTATTGGGCACAGGGGAGGATAGTGTGTTTTTTATTGGGCACAGGGGAGGATAGTGTGTTTTTTATTGGGCACAGGTGAGGTATGTGTGTTTTTTATTGGGCACAGGGGAGGATAGTGTGTTTTTTATTGGGCACAGGGGAGGTATGTGTGTGTTTTATTGGGCACAGGGGAGGATAGTGTGTTTTTTATTGGGCACAGGGGAGGATAGTGTGTTTTTTATTGGGCACAGGGGAGGTATGTGTGTGTTTTATTGGGCACAGGGGAGGATAGTGTGTTTTTTATTGGGCACAGGGGAGGTATGTGTGTGTTTTATTGGGCACAGGGGAGGATAGTGTGTTTTTTATTGGGCACAGGGGAGGATAGTGTGTTTTTTATTGGGCACAGGGGAGGTATGTGTGTGTTTTATTGGGCACAGGGGAGGATAGTGTGTTTTTTATTGGTCACAGGGGAGGATAGTGTGTTTTTATATTGGGCACAGGGGAGGATAGTGTGTTTTTTATCGGGCACAGGGGAGGATAGTGTGTTTTTATTGGGCACAGGGGAGGTATGTGTGTTTTTTATTGGGAACAGGGGAGGATAGTGTGTTTTTTATTGGGCACAGGGGAGGATAGTGTGTTTTTTATTGGGCACGGGGGGAGGTATGTGTGTTTTTTATTGGGCACAGGGGAGGATAGTGTGTTTTTTATTGGGCACAGGGGAGGATAGTGTGTTTTTTATTGGTCACAGGGGAGGATAGTGTGTTTTTTATTGGGCACAGGGGAGGTATGTGTGTTTTATATTGGGCACAGGGGAGGATAGTGTGTTTTTTATTGGGCACAGGGGAGGTATGTGTGTTTTTTATTGGGCACAGGGGAGGATAGTGTGTTTTTTATTGGGCACAGGGGAGGATAGTTTGTTTTTTATTGGGCACAGGGGAGGATAGTGTGTTTTTTATTGGGCACAGGGGAGGATAGTGTGTTTTTTATTGGGCACAGGGGAGGATAGTGTGTTTTTTATTGGGCACAGGGGAGGTTAGTGTGTTTTTTATTGGGCACAGGGGAGGATAGTGTGTTTTTTATTGGGCACAGGGGAGGATAGTGTGTTTTTTATTGGGCACAGGGGAGGTATGTGTGTTTTTTATTGGGCACAGGGGAGGATAGTGTGTTTTTTATTGGGCACTGGGGAGGATAGTGTGTTTTTTATTGGGCACAGGGGAGGATAGTGTGTTTTTATTGGGCACAGGGTAGGATAGTGTGTTTTTTATTGGGCACTGGGGAGGATAGTCTGTTTTTTATTGGGCACAGAGGAGGTATGTGTGTTTTTTATGGGGCTCAGGGGAGGATAGTGTGTTTTTTATTGGGCACAGGGGAGGTAGGTGTGTTTTATATTGGGCACAGGGGAGGATAGTGTGTTTTTTATTGGGCACAGGGGAGGTATGTGTGTTTTTTATTGGGCACAGGGGAGGTATGTGTGTTTTTTATTGGGCACAGAGGAGGATAGTGTGTTTTTTATTGGGCACAGGGGAGGTATGTGTGTTTTATATTGGGCACAGGGAAGGATAGTGTGTTTTTTATTGGGCACAGGGGAGGATAGTGTGTTTTATATTGGGCACAGGGGAGGATAGTGTGTTTTTTATTGGGCACAGGGGAGGATAGTGTGTTTTTTATTGGGCACAGGGGAGGTATGTGTGTTTTTATATTGGGCACAGGGGAGGTATGTGTGTTTTTTATTGGGCACAGGGGAGGATAGTGTGTTTTTTATTGGGCACAGGGGAGGATAGTGTGTTTTATATTGGGCACAGGGGAGGATAGTGTGTTTTTATTGGGCACAGGGGAGGATAGTGTGTTTTTTATTGGGCACAGGGGAGGATAGTGTGTTTATTATTGGGCACAGGGGAGGATAGTGTGTTTTTTATTGGGCACAGGGGAGGATAGTGTGTTTTTTATTGGGCACAGGGGAGGATAGTGTGTTTTATATTGGGCACAGGGGAGGATAGTGTGTTTTTTATTGGGCACAGGGGAGGATAGTGTGTTTTTTATTGGGCACAGGGGAGGTATGTGTGTTTTTTATTGGGCACAGGGGAGGATAGTGTGTTTTTTATTGGGCACAGGGGAGGATAGTGTGTTTCTTATTGGGCACAGGGGAGGATAGTGTGTTTTTTATTTGGCACAGGGGAGGATAGTGTGTTTTATATTGGGCACAGGGGAGGATAGTGTGTTTTTTATTGGGCACAGGGGAGGAAAGTGTGTTTTTTATTGGGCACAGGGGAGGTATGCATGTTTTTTATTGGGCACAGGGGAGGATAGTGTGTTTTTTATTGGGCACAGGGGAGGATAGTGTGTTTTTTATTGGGCACAGGGGAGGATAGTGTGTTTTTTATTGGGCACAGGGGAGGATAGTGTGTTTTTTATTGGGCACAGGGGAGGTATGTGTTTTTTATTGGGCACAGGGGAGGATAGTGTGTTTTTTATTGGGCACAGGGGAGGTATGTGTTTTTTATTGGGCACAGGGGAGGTATGTGTGTTTTTTATTGGGCACAGGGGTGGTATGTGTGTTTTTTATTGGGCACAGGGGAGGTATGTGTGTTTTTTATTGGGCACAGGGGAGGATAGTGTGTTTTTTATTGGGCACAGGGGAGGATAGTGTGTTTTTTATTGGGCACAGGGGAGGATAGTGTGTTTTTCTATTGGGCACAGTGGAGGATAGTGTGTTTCTTATTGGGCACACGGGAGGATAGTGTGTTATTTATTGGGCACAGGGGACGATAGTGTGTTTTTTATTGGGCAAAGGGGAGGATAGTGTGTTTTTTATTGGGCACAGGGGAGCATGGTGTGTTTTTTATTGGGCACAGGGGAGGATAGTGTGTTTTTCTATTGGGCACAGGGGAGGTATGTGTGTTTTTATATTGGGCACAGGGGAGGTATGTGTTTTTAATATTGGGCACAGGGGAGTGATGTGTGTTTTTTATTGGGCACAGGGAGGTATGTGTGTTTTTTATTGGGCACAGGGGAGGTATGTGTGTTTTTTATTGGGCACAGGTGAGGATAGTGTGTTTTTATATTGGGCACAGGGGAGAATAGTGTGTTTTTATATTGGGCACAGGGGAGGATAGTGTGTTTTTATATTGGGCACAGGGGAGGATAGTGTGTTTTTATATTGGGCACAGGGGAGGATAGTGTGTTTTTATATTGGGCACAGGGGAGAATAGTGTGTTTTTTATTGGGCACAGGGGAGGTATGTGTGTTTCTTATTGGGCACAGGGGAGGATAGTGTGGTTTTTTTGGGGCACAGGGGAGGATAGTGTGTTTTTTATTGGGCACAGAGGAGGATAGTGTGTTTTTTATTGGGCACAGGGGAGGATAGTGTGTTTTTTATTCGGCACAGGGGAGGTATGTGTGTTTTTTATTGGGCACAGGGGAGGATAGTGTGTTTTTTATTGGGCACAGGGGAGGATAGTGTGTTTTATATTGGGCACAGGGGAGGATAGTGTGTTTTTTATTGGGCACAGGGGAGGTATGTGTGTTTTTTATTGGGCACAGGGGAGGATAGTGTGTTTTTTATTGGGCACAGGGGAAGATAGTGTGTTTTTTATTGGGCACAGGGAGGATAGTGTGTTTTTTATTGGGCACAGGGAGGATAGTGTGTTTTTTATTGGGCACAGGGGAGGATAGTGTGTTTTTTATTGGGCACAGGGGAGGTATGTGTGTTTTTTATTGGGCACAGGGGAGGTATGTGTGTTTTTTATTGGGCACAGGGGAGGATAGTGTGTTTTTTATTGGGCACAGGGGAGGATAATGTGTTTTTTATTGGGCACAGGGGAGGTATGTGTGTTTTTATATTGGGCACAGGGGAGGTATGTGTTTTTAATATTGGGCACAGGGGAGGATAGTGTGTTTTTTATTGGGCACAGGGGAGGTATGTGTGTTTTTATATTGGGCACAGGGGAGGTATGTGGTTTTAATATTGGGCACAGGGGAGTGATGTGTGTTTTTTATTGGGCACAGGGAGGTATGTGTGTTTTTTATTGGGCACAGGGGAGGTATGTGTGTTTTTTATTGGGCACAGGGGAGGATAGTGTGTTTTTATATTGGGCACAGGGGAGGATAGTGTGTTTTTTATTGGGCACAGGGGAGGATAGTGTGTTTTTATATTGGGCACAGGGGAGGATAGTGTGTTTTTTATTGGGCACAGGGGAGGATAGTGTGTTTTTATATTGGGCACAGGGGAGGATAGTGTGTTTTTATATTGGGCACAGGGGAGGATAGTGTGTTTTTATATTGGGCACAGGGGAGGATAGTGTGTTTTTATATTGGGCACAGGGGAGGATAGTGTGGGTTTTTTTGGGCACAGGGGAGGATGGTGTGTTTTTTATTGGGCACAGGGGAGGATAGTGTGTTTTTTATTCGGCACAGGGGAGGTATGTGTGTTTTTTATTGGGCACAGGGGAGGATAGTGTGTTTTTTATTGGGCACAGGGGAGGATAGTGTGTTTTTTATTCGGCACAGGGGAGGTATGTGTGTTTTTTATTGGGCACAGGGGAGGATAGTGTGTTTTTTATTGGGCACAGGGGAGGATAGTGTGTTTTTTATTGGGCACAGGGGAGGATAGTGTGTTATTTATTGGGCACAGGGGAGGTATGTGTGTTTTTTATTGGGCACAGGGGAGGATAGTGTGTTTTTTATTGGGCACAGGGGAGGATAGTGTGTTTTTTATTCGGCACAGGAGAGGTATGTGTGTTTTTTATTGGGCACAGGGGAGGATAGTGTGTTTTTTATTGGGCACAGGGGAGGATAGTGTGTTTTATATTGGGCACAGGGGAGGATAGTGTGTTTTTTATTGGGCACAGGGGAGGTATGTGTGTTTTTTATTGGGCACAGGGCAGGATAGTGTGTTTTTTATTGGGCACAGGGAGGATAGTGTGTTTTTTATTGGGCACAGGGGAGGATAGTGTGTTATTTATTGGGCACAGGGGAGGTATGTGTGTTTTTTATTGGGCACAGGGGAGGATAGTGTGTTTTTTATTGGGCACAGGGAGGATAGTGTGTTTTTTATTGGGCACAGGGGAGGCATGTGTGTTTTTTATTGGGCACAGGGGAGGTATGTGTGTTTTTTATTGGGCACAGGGGAGGATAGTGTGTTTTTTATTGGGCACAGGGTAGGATAGTGTGTTTTTTATTGGGCACAGGGGAGGTATGTGTGTGTTTTATTGGGCACAGGGGAGGATAGTGTGTTTTTTATTGGGCACAGGGGAGGTATGTGTGTGTTTTATTGGGCACAGGGGAGGATAGTGTGTTTTTTATTTGGCTTTGGAGGAGTGTGTTTTTTATTGGGCACAGGGGAGGATAGTGTGTTTTTATTGGGCACAGGTGAGGTATGTGTGTTTTTTATTGGGCACAGGGGAGGATAGTGTGTTTTTTATTGGGCACAGGGGAGGTATGTGTGTGTTTTATTGGGCACAGGGGAGGATAGTGTGTTTTTTATTTGGCTTTGGAGGAGTGTGTTTTTTATTGGGCACAGGGGAGGATAGTGTGTTTTTATTGGGCACAGGGGAGGTATGTGTGTTTTTTTTATTGGGCACAGGGGAGGATATTGTGTTTTTTATTGGGCACAGGGGAGGTATGTGTGTTTTTTATTGGGCACAGGGGAGGATAGTGTGTTTTTTATTGGGCACAGGGGAGGATAGTGTGTTTGTTATTGAGCACAGGGGAGGATAGTGCGTTTTTTATTGGGCACAGGGGAGGATAGTGTGTTTTTTATTGGGCACAGGGGAAGATAGTGTGTTTTTTATTGGGCACAGGGGAGGATAGTGTGTTTTTATATTGGGCACAGGGGAGGATAGTGTGTTTTTTATTGGGAACAGGGGAGGTATATGTGTTTTTTATTGGGCACAGGGGAGGATAGTTTGTTTTTTATTGGGCACAGGGGAGGTATATGTGTTTTTTATTGGGCACAGGGGAGGATAGTGTGTTTTTTATTGGGCACAGGGGAGGTATGTGTGTTTTTTATTGGGCACAGGGGAGGTATGTGTTTTTAATATTGGGCACAGGGGAGGATAGTGTGTTTTTTATTGGGCACAGGGGAGGTATGTGTGTTTTTATATTGGGCACAGGGGAGGTATGTGGTTTTAATATTGGGCACAGGGGAGTGATGTGTGTTTTTTATTGGGCACAGGGAGGTATGTGTGTTTTTTATTGGGCACAGGGGAGGTATGTGTGTTTTTTATTGGGCACAGGGGAGGATAGTGTGTTTTTATATTGGGCACAGGGGAGGATAGTGTGTTTTTTATTGGGCACAGGGGAGGTATGTGTGTTTCTTATTGGGCACAGGGGAGGATAGTGTGGGTTTTTTTGGGCACAGGGGAGGATAGTGTGTTTTTTATTGGGCACAGAGGAGGATAGTGTGTTTTTTATTGGGCACAGGGGAGGATAGTGTGTTTTTTATTCGGCACAGGGGAGGTATGTGTGTTTTTTATTGGGCACAGGTGAGGATAGTGTGTTTTTTATTGAGCACAGGGGAGGATAGTGTGTTTTATATTGGGCACAGGGGAGGATAGTGTGTTTTTTATTGGGCACAGGGGAGGTATGTGTGTTTTTTATTGGGCACAGGGCAGGATAGTGTGTTTTTTATTGGGCACAGGGGAAGATAGTGTGTTTTTTATTGGGCACAGGGAGGATAGTGTGTTTTTTATTGGGCACAGGGGAAGATAGTGTGTTTTTTATTGGGCACAGGGAGGATAGTGTGTTTTTTATTGGGCACAGGGGAGGTATGTGTGTTTTTTATTGGGCACAGGGGAGGTATGTGTGTTTTTTATTGGGCACAGGGGAGGATAGTGTGTTTTTTATTGGGCACAGGTGAGGTATGTGTGTTTTTTATTGGGCACAGGGGAGGATAGTGTGTTTTTTATTGGGCACAGGGGAAGATAGTGTGTTTTTTATTGGGCACAGGGAGGATAGAGTGTTTTTTATTGGGCACAGGGGAGGTATGTGTGTTTTTTATTGGGCACAGGGGAGGATAGTGTGTTTTTTATTGGGCACAGGTGAGGTATGTGTGTTTTTTATTGGGCACAGGGGAGGATAGTGTGTTTTTTATTGGGCACAGGGGAAGATAGTGTGTTTTTTATTGGGCACAGGGAGGATAGAGTGTTTTTTATTGGGCACAGGGGAGGTATGTGTGTTTTTTATTGGGCACAGGGGAGGATAGTGTGTTTTTTATTGGGCACAGGTGAGGTATGTGTGTTTTTTTTATTGGGCACAGGGGAGATATGTGTGTTTTTTATTGGGCACAGGGGAGGATAGTGTGTTTTTTATTGGGTACAGGGGAAGATAGTGTGTTTTTTATTGGGCACAGGGAGGATAGTGTGTTTTTTATTGGGCACAGGGAGGATAGTGTGTTTTTTATTGGGCACAGGGGAGGTATGTGTGTTTTTTATTGGGCACAGGGGAGGATAGTGTGTTTTTTATTGGGCACAGGTGAGGTATGTGTGTTTTTTATTGGGCACAGGGGAGGATAGTGTGTTTTTTATTGGGCACAGGGGAGGTATGTGTGTGTTTTATTGGGCACAGGGGAGGATAGTGTGTTTTTTATTGGGCACAGGGGAGGAGTGTGTTTTTTATTGGGCACAGGGGAGGATAGTGTGTTTTTTATTGGGCACAGGGGAGGTATGTGTGTTTTTTATTGGGCACAGGGGAGGATAGTGTGTTTTTTATTGGGCACAGGGGAGGTATGTGTGTTTTTTATTTGGCATTGGGGAGGTATGTGTGTTTTTTATTGGGCACAGGGGAGGATAGTGTGTTTTTTATTGGGCACAGGTGAGGTATGTGTGTTTTTTATTGGGCACAGGGGAGGATAGTGTGTTTTTTATTGGGCACAGGGGAGGTATGTGTGTGTTTTATTGGGCACAGGGGAGGATAGTGTGTTTTTTATTTGGCACAGGGGAGGAGTGTGTTTTTTATTGGGCACAGGGGAGGATAGTGTGTTTTTTATTGGGCACAGGGGAGGTATGTGTGTTTTTTTTATTGGGCACAGGGGAGGATATTGTGTTTTTTATTGGGCACAGGGGAGGTATGTGTGTTTTTTATTGGGCACAGGGGAGGATAGTGTGTTTTTATTGGGCACAGGGGAGGATAGTGTGTTTGTTATTGAGCACAGGGGAGGATAGTGCGTTTTTTATTGGGCACAGGGGAGGATAGTGTGTTTTTTATTGGGCTCAGGGGAAGATAGTGTGTTTTTTATTGGGCACAGGGGAGGATAGTGTGTTTTTATATTGGGCACAGGGGAGGATAGTGTGTTTTTTATTGGGCACAGGGGAGGTATGTGTGTTTTTTATTGGGAACAGGGGAGGATAGTGTGTTTTTTATTGGGCACAGGGGAGGATAGTGTGTTTTTTATTGGGCACAGGGGAGGATAGTGTGTTTTTTATTGGGCACAGGGGAGGATAGTGTGTTTTTTATTGGGCACAGGGGAGGATAGTGTGTTTTTTATTGGGCACAGGGGAGGATAGTGTGTTTTTTATTGGGCACAGGGGAGGTATGTGTGTTTTATATTGGGCACAGGGGAGGATAGTGTGTTTTTTATTGGGCACAGGGGAGGTATGTGTGTTTTTTATTGGGCACAGGGGAGGATAGTGTGTTTTTTATTGGGCACAGGGGAGGATAGTTTGTTTTTTATTGGGCACAGGGGAGGATAGTGTGTTTTTTATTGGGCACAGGGGAGGATAGTGTGTTTTTTATTGGGCACAGGGGAGGATAGTGTGTTTTTTATTGGGCACAGGGGAGGTATGTGTGTTTTTTATTGGGCACAGGGGAGGATAGTGTGTTTTTTATTGGGCACAGGGGAGGATAGTGTGTTTTTTATTGGGCACAGGGGAGGTATGTGTGTGTTTTATTGGGCACAGGGGAGGATAGTGTGTTTTTTATTGGGCACAGGGGAGGAGTGTGTTTTTTATTGGGCACAGGGGAGGATAGTGTGTTTTTTATTGGGCACAGGGGAGGTATGTGTGTTTTTTATTGGGCACAGGGGAGGATAGTGTGTTTTTTATTGGGCACAGGGGAGGTATGTGTGTTTTTTATTTGGCATTGGGGAGGTATGTGTGTTTTTTATTGGGCACAGGGGAGGATAGTGTGTTTTTTATTGGGCACAGGTGAGGTATGTGTGTTTTTTATTGGGCACAGGGGAGGATAGTGTGTTTTTTATTGGGCACAGGGGAGGTATGTGTGTGTTTTATTGGGCACAGGGGAGGATAGTGTGTTTTTTATTTGGCACAGGGGAGGAGTGTGTTTTTTATTGGGCACAGGGGAGGATAGTGTGTTTTTTATTGGGCACAGGGGAGGTATGTGTGTTTTTTTTATTGGGCACAGGGGAGGATATTGTGTTTTTTATTGGGCACAGGGGAGGTATGTGTGTTTTTTATTGGGCACAGGGGAGGATAGTGTGTTTTTATTGGGCACAGGGGAGGATAGTGTGTTTGTTATTGAGCACAGGGGAGGATAGTGCGTTTTTTATTGGGCACAGGGGAGGATAGTGTGTTTTTTATTGGGCTCAGGGGAAGATAGTGTGTTTTTTATTGGGCACAGGGGAGGATAGTGTGTTTTTATATTGGGCACAGGGGAGGATAGTGTGTTTTTTATTGGGCACAGGGGAGGTATGTGTGTTTTTTATTGGGAACAGGGGAGGATAGTGTGTTTTTTATTGGGCACAGGGGAGGATAGTGTGTTTTTTATTGGGCACAGGGGAGGATAGTGTGTTTTTTATTGGGCACAGGGGAGGATAGTGTGTTTTTTATTGGGCACAGGGGAGGATAGTGTGTTTTTTATTGGGCACAGGGGAGGATAGTGTGTTTTTTATTGGGCACAGGGGAGGTATGTGTGTTTTATATTGGGCACAGGGGAGGATAGTGTGTTTTTTATTGGGCACAGGGGAGGTATGTGTGTTTTTTATTGGGCACAGGGGAGGATAGTGTGTTTTTTATTGGGCACAGGGGAGGATAGTTTGTTTTTTATTGGGCACAGGGGAGGATAGTGTGTTTTTTATTGGGCACAGGGGAGGATAGTGTGTTTTTTATTGGGCACAGGGGAGGATAGTGTGTTTTTTATTGGGCACAGGGGAGGTATGTGTGTTTTTTATTGGGCACAGGGGAGGATAGTGTGTTTTTTATTGGGCACAGGGGAGGATAGTGTGTTTTTTATTGGGCACAGGGGAGGTATGTGTGTTTTTTATTGGGCACAGGGGAGGATAGTGTGTTTTTTATTGGGCACTGGGGAGGATAGTGTGTTTTTTATTGGGCACAGGGGAGGATAGTGTGTTTTTATTGGGCACAGGGTAGGATAGTGTGTTTTTCATTGGGCACTGGGGAGGATAGTCTGTTTTTTATTGGGCACAGAGGAGGTATGTGTGTTTTTTATGGGGCTCAGGGGAGGATAGTGTGTTTTTTATTGGGCACAGGGGAGGTAGGTGTGTTTTATATTGGGCACAGGGGAGGATAGTGTGTTTTTTATTGGGCACAGGGGAGGTATGTGTGTTTTTTATTGGGCACAGGGGAGGTATATGTGTTTTTTATTGGGCACAGGGGAAGATAGTGTGTTTTTTATTGGGCACAGGGGAGGTAGGTGTGTTTTATATTGGGCACAGGGGAGGATAGTGTGTTTTTTATCTGGCACAGGCGAGGTATGTGTGTTTTATATTGGGCACAGGGGAGGATAGTGTGTTTTTTATTGGGCACAGGGGAGGATAGTGTGTTTTATATTGGGCACAGGGGAGGATAGTGTGTTTTTTATTGGGCACAGGGGAGGATAGTGTGTGTTTTATTGGGCACAGGGGAGGTATGTGTGTTTTTATATTGGGCACAGGGGAGGTATGTGTTTTTAATATTGGGCACAGGGGAGGATAGTGTGTTTTTTATTGGGCACAGGGGAGGTATGTGTGTTTTTATATTGGGCACAGGGGAGGTATGTGTTTTTAATATTGGGCACAGGGGAGTGATGTGTGTTTTTTATTGGGCACAGGGGAGGTATGTGTGTTTTTTATTGGGCACTGGGGAGGATAGTGTGTTTTATATTGGGCACAGGGGAGGATAGTGTGTTTTTTATTGGGCACAGGGGAGGTATGTGTGTTTTTTATTGGGCACAGGGGAGGATAGTGTGTTTTTTATTGGGCACAGGTGAGGTATGTGTGTTTTTTATTGGGCACAGGGGAGGATAGTGTGTTTTTTATTGGGCACAGGGGAGGTATGTGTGTGTTTTATTGGGCACAGGGGAGGATAGTGTGTTTTTTATTGGGCACAGGGGAGGAGTGTGTTTTTTATTGGGCACAGGGGAGGATAGTGTGTTTTTTATTGGGCACAGGGGAGGTATGTGTGTTTTTTTTATTGGGCACAGGGGAGGATATTGTGTTTTTTATTGGGCACAGGGGAGGATAGTGTGTTTTTTATTGGGCACAGGGGAGGATAGTGTGTTTTTTATTGGGCACAGGGGAGGATAGTGTGTTTGTTATTGAGCACAGGGGAGGATAGTGCGTTTTTTATTGGGCACAGGGGAGGATAGTGTGTTTTTTATTGGGCACAGGGGAGGATAGTGTGTTTTTTATTGGGCACAGGGGAGGATAGTGTGTTTTTTATTGGGCACAGGGGAGGATAGTGTGTTTTTTATTGCGTACAGGGGAGGTATGTGTGTTTTTTATTGGGCACAGGCGAGGATAGTGTGTTTTTTATTGGGCACAGGGAGGATAGTGTGTTTTTTATTGGGCACAGGGGAGGTATGTGTGTTTTTTATTGGGCACAGGGGAAGATAGTGTGTTTTTTATTGGGCACAGGGAGGATAGTGTGTTTTTTATTGGGCACAGGGAGGATAGTGTGTTTTTTATTGGGCACAGGGGAGGTATGTGTGTTTTTTATTGGGCACAGGGGAGGATAGTGTGTTTTCTATTGGGCACAGTGGAGGTATATGTGTTTTTTATTGGGCACAGGGGAGGATAGTGTGTTTTTTATTGGGCACAGGGGAGTTATAAGTGTGTTTTTTATTGGGCACAGGGGAGGTATGTGTGTTTTTTATTGGGCACAGGGGAGGATAGTGTGTTTTCTATTGGGCACAGGGGAGGTATGTGTGTGTTTTATTGGGCACAGGGGAGGATAGTGTGTTTTTTTATTGGTCACAGGGGAGGATAGTGTGTTTTTTATTGGGCACAGGGGAGGATAGTGTGTTTTTTTATTGGTCACAGGGGAGGATAGTGTGTTTTTTATTGGGCACAGGGGAGGATAGTGTGTTTTTTTATTGGTCACAGGGGAGGATAGTGTGTTTTTTATTGGGCACAGGGGAGGATAGTGTGTTTTTTATTGGGCACAGGGGAGGATAGTGTGTTTTTATATTGGGCACAGGGGAGGTATGTGTGTTTTTATATTGGGCACAGGGGAGGATAGTGTGTTTTTTATCAGGCACAGGGGAGGATAGTGTGTTTTTATTGGGCACGGTGGAGGTATGTGTGTTTTTTATTGGGCACAGGGGAGGATAGTGTGTTTTTTATTGGGCACAGGGAGGATAGTGTGTTTTTATTGGGCACAGGGGAGGATAGTGTGTTTTATATTGGGCACAGGGGAGGATAGTGTGTTTTTTATTGGGCACAGGGGAGGTATGTGTGTTTTATATTGGGCACAGGGGAGGTATGTGTGTTTTTTATTGGGCACAAGGGAGGATAGTGTGTTTTATATTGGGCACAGGGGAGGTATGTGTGTTTTTTATTGGGCACAGAGGAGGTATGTGCGTTTTATATTGGGCACAGGGGAGGATAGTGTGTTTTTTATTGGGCACAGGGGAGGATAGTGTGTTTTTTATTGGGCACACGGGAGGATAGTGTGTTTTTTATTGGGCACAGGGGAGGATAGTGTGTTTTTTATTGGGCACAGGGGAGGATAGTGTGTTTTTTTATTGGTCACAGGGGAGGATAGTGTGTTTTTTATTGGGCACAGGGGAGGATAGTGTGTTTTTTTATTGGTCACAGGGGAGGATAGTGTGTTTTTTATTGGTCACAGGGGAGAATAGTGTGTTTTTATATTGGGCACAGGGGAGGATAGTGTGTTTTTTATTGGGCACAGGGGAGGATAGTGTGTTTTTTATTGGGCACAGGGGAGGATAGTGTGTTTTATATTGGGCACAGGGGAGGATAGTGTGTTTTTTATTGTGCAAAGTGGAGGTATGTGTGTTTTTATTGGGCACAGGGGAGGATAGTGTGTTTTTATATTGGGCACAAGGGAGGATAGTGTGTTTTTTATTGGGCACAGGGGAGGTATGTGTGTTTTTTATTGGGCACAGGGGAGTATAGTGTGTTTTTTATTGGGCACAGGGGAGGATAGTGTGTTTTATATTGGGCACAAGGGAGGATAGTGTGTTTTTTATTGGGCACAGGGGAGGTATGTGTGTTTTTTATTGGGCACAGGGGAGTATAGTGTGTTTTTTATTGGGCACAGGGGAGGATAGTGTGTTTTATATTGGGCACAGGGGAGGTATGTGTTTTTTATATTGGGCACATTTGAGTGATGTGTGTTTTTTATTGGGCACAGGGAGGTATGTGTGTTTTTTATTGGGCACAGGGAGGTATGTGTGTTTTTTATTGGGCACAGGGAGGTATGTGTGTTTTTTATTGGGCACATGGGAGGATAGTGTGTTTTTTATTGGGCACAGGGGAGGATAGTGTGTTTTTTATTGGGCACAGGGGAGGATAGTGTGTTTTTTATTGGGCACAGGGGAGGTATGTGTGTTTCTTATTGGGCACAGGGGAGGATAGTGTGTTTTTTATTGGGCACAGGGGAGGATAGTGTGTTTTTTATTGGGCACAGGGGAGGTTAGTGTGTTTTTTATTGGGCACAGGGGAGGATAGTGTGTTTTTTATTGGGCACAGGGGAGGTATGTGTGTTTTTTATTGGGCACAGTGGAGGATAGTGTGTTTTTTATTGGGCACAGGGGAGGATAGTGTGTTTTATATTGGGCACAGGGGAGGATAGTGTGTTTTTTATTGGGCACAGGGGAGGTATGTGTGTTTTTTATTGGGCACAGGGGAGGATAGTGTGTTTTTTATTGGGCACAGGGGAAGATAGTGTGTTTTTTATTGGGCACAGGGAGGATAGTGTGTTTTTTATTGGGCACAGGGGAGGTATGTGTGTTTTTTATTGGGCACAGGGGAGGTATGTGTGTTTTTTATTGGGCACAGGGGAGGTATGTGTGTTTTTTATTGGGCACAGGCGAGGATAGTGTGTTCTTTATTGGGCACAGGGGAAGATAGTGTGTTTTTTATTGGGCACAGGGAGGATAGTGTGTTTTTTATTGGGCACAGGGAGGATAGTGTGTTTTTTATTGGGCACAGGGGCGGTATGTGTGTTTTTTATTGGGCACAGGGGAGTTATGTGTGTTTTTTATTGGGCACAGGGGAGGTATGTGTGTTTTTTATTGGGCACAGGGGAGGATAGTGTGTTTTATATTGGGCACAGGGGAGGTATATGTGTTTTTTATTGGGCACAGGGGAGGATAGTGTGTTTTTTATTGGGCACAGGGGAGGTATGTGTGTGTTTTATTGGGCACAGGGGAGGATAGTGTGCTTTTTATTGGGCACAGGGGAGGATAGTGTGTTTTTTATTGGGCACAGGGGAGGATATTGTGTTTTTTATTGGGCACAGGGGAGGTATGTGTGTTTTTTATATTGGGCACAGGGGAGGATATTGTGTTTTTTATTGGGCACAGGGGAGGTATGTGTGTTTTTTATTGGGCACAGGGGAGGATAGTGTGTTTTTTATTGGGCACAGGGGAGGATAGTGTGTTTTTTTATTGGTCACAGGGGAGGATAGTGTGTTTTTTATTGGGCACAGGGGAGGATAGTGTGTTTTTTTATTGGTCACAGGGGAGGATAGTGTGTTTTTTATTGGGCACAGGGGAGGATAGTGTGTTTTTTTATTGGTCACAGGGGAGGATAGTGTGTTTTTTATTGGGCACAGGGGAGGATAGTGTGTTTTTTATTGGGCACAGGGGAGGATAGTGTGTTTTTATATTGGGCACAGGGGAGGATAGTGTGTTTTTTATCAGGCACAGGGGAGGATAGTGTGTTTTTATTGGGCACAGGGGACGATAGTGTGTTTTTTATTGGGCACAGGGGAGGTATGTGTGTTTTATATTGGGCACAGGGGAGGATAGTGTGTTTTTTATTGGGCACAGGGGAGGTATGTGTGTTTTATATTGGGCACAGGGGAGGTATGTGTGTTTTTTATTGGGCACAAGGGAGGATAGTGTGTTTTATATTGGGCACAGGGGAGGTATGTGTGTTTTTTATTGGGCACAGGGGAGGTATGTGCGTTTTATATTGGGCACAGGGGAGGATAGTGTGTTTTATATTGGGCACAGGGGAGGTATGTGTGTTTTTTATTGGGCACAAGGGAGGATAGTGTGTTTTATATTGGGCACAGGGGAGGTATGTGTGTTTTTTATTGGGCACAGGGGAGGTATGTGTGTTTTTTATTGGGCACAGGGGAGGATAGTGTGTTTTTTATTGGGCACACGGGAGAATAGTGTGTTTTTTATTGGGCACAGGGGAGGATAGTATGTTTTTTATTGGGCACAGGGGAGGATAGTGTGATTTTTTTATTGGTCACAGGGGAGTATAGTGTGTTTTTTATTGGGCACAGGGGAGGATAGTGTGTTTTTTTATTGGTCACAGGGGAGGATAGTGTGTTTTTTATTGGTCACAGGGGAGAATAGTGTGTTTTTATATTGGGCACAGGGGAGGATAGTGTGTTTTTTATTGGGCACAGGGGAGGATAGTGTGTTTTTTATTGGGCACAGGGGAGGATAGTGTGTTTTTTATTGGGCACAGGGGAGGTAGGTGTTTTTATATTGGGCACAGGGGAGGATAGTGTGTTTTTTATTGGGCACAGGGGAGGATAGTGTGTTTTTTATTGGGCACAGGGGAGGTATGTGTGTTTTATATTGGGCACAGGGGAGGATAGTGTGTTTTTTATTGGGCACAGGGGAGGTATGTGTGTTTTTTATTGGGCACAGTGGAGGATAGTGTGTTTTTTTATTGGTCACAGGGGAGGATAGTGTGTTTTTTATTGGGCACAGGGGAGGATAGTGTGTTTTTATTGGGCACAGGGGAGGATAGTGTGTTTTTTATTGGGCACAGGGGAGGATAGTATGTTTTTTATTGGGCACAGGGGAGGTATGTGTGTTTTATATTGGGCACAGGGGAGGATAGTGTGTTTTTTATTGGGCACAGGGGAGGTATGTGTGTTTTTTATTGGGCACAGGGGAGGATAGTGTGTTTTTTTATTGGTCACAGGGGAGGATAGTGTGTTTTTTATTGGGCACAGGGGAGTATAGTGTGTTTTTATTGGTCACAGGGGAGGATAGTGTGTTTTTTATTGGGCACAGGGGAGGATAGTGTGTTTTTTATTGGGCACAGGGGAGGATAGTGTGTTTTTTATTGGGCACAGGGGAGGTATGTGTGTTTTTTATTGGGCACAGGGGAGGATAGTGTGTTTTTTATTGGGCACAGGGGAGGATAGTGTGTTTTTTATTGGGCACAGGGGAGGTAGGTGTGTTTTTTATTGGGCACAGGGGAGGATAGTGTGTTTTTTATTGGGCACAGGGGAGGATAGTGTGTTTTTTATTGGGCACAGGGGAGGTAGGTGTGTTTTATATTGGGCACAGGGGAGGATAGTGTGTTTTTTTATTCGGCAAAGGGGAGGTATGTGTGTTTTTTATTGGGCACAGGGGAGGTATGTGTGTTTTTTATTGGGCACAGGGGAGGATAGTGTGTTTTTTATTGGGCACAGGGGAGGATAGTGTGTTTTTTATTGGGCACAGGGGAGGATAGTGTGTTTTTTATTGGGCACAGGGGAGGATAGTGTGTTTTATATTGGGCACAGGGGAGGATAGTGTGTTTTTTATAGTGCAAAGTGGAGGTATGTGTGTTTTTATTGGGCACAGGGGAGGATAGTGTGTTTTTATATTGGGCACAAGGGAGGATAGTGTGTTTCTTATTGGGCACAGGGGAGGATAGTGTGTTTTTTATTGGGCACAGGGGAGTATAGTGTGTTTTTTATTGGGCACAGGGGAGGATAGTGTGTTTTATATTGGGCACAGGGGAGGTATGTGTTTTTTATATTGGGCACATTTGAGTGATGTGTGTTTTTTATTGGGCACAGGGAGGTATGTGTGTTTTTTATTGGGCACAGGGGAGGATAGTGTGTTTTTTATTGGGCACAGGGGAGGATAGTGTGTTTTTTATTGGGCACAGGGGAGGATAGTGTGTTTTTTATTGGGCACAGGGGAGGTATGTGTGTTTCTTATTGGGCACAGGGGAGGATAGTGTGTTTTTTATTGGGCACAGGGGAGGATAGTGTGTTTTTTATTGGGCACAGGGGAGGTTAGTGTGTTTTTTATTGGGCACAGGGGAGGATAGTGTGTTTTTTATTGGGCACAGGGGAGGTATGTGTGTTTTTTATTGGGCACAGGGGAGGATAGTGTGTTTTTTATTGGGCACAGGGGAGGATAGTGTGTTTTATATTGGGCACAGGGGAGGATAGTGTGTTTTTTATTGGGCACAGGGGAGGTATGTGTGTTTTTTATTGGGCACAGGGGAGGATAGTGTGTTTTTTATTGGGCACAGGGGAAGATAGTGTGTTTTTTACTGGGCACAGGGAGGATAGTGTGTTTTTTATTGGGCACAGGGGAGGTATGTGTGTTTTTTATTGGGCACAGGGGAGGTATGTGTGTTTTTTATTGGGCACAGGGGAGGATAGTGTATTTTTTATTGGGCACAGGTGAGGTATGTGTGTTTTTTATTGGGCACAGTGGAGGATTGTGTGTTTTTTATTGGGCACAGGGGAGGATAGTGTGTTTTTTATTGGGCACAGGGGAGGTATGTGTGTTTTATATTGGGCACAGGGGAGGATAGTGTGTTTTTTATTGGGCACAGGGAAGGTATGTGTGTGTTTTATTGGGCACAGGGGAGGATAGTGTGTTTTTTATTGGGCACAGGGGAGGATAGTGTGTTTTTTATTGGGCACAGGGGAGGATAGTGTGTTTTTTATTGGGCACAGGGGAGGTAGGTGTTTTTATATTGGGCACAGGGGAGGATAGTGTGTTTTTTATTGGGCACAGGGGAGGATAGTGTGTTTTTTATTGGGCACAGGGGAGGTATGTGTGTTTTATATTGGGCACAGGGGAGGATAGTGTGTTTTTTATTGGGCACAGGGGAGGATAGTGTGTTTTTTATTGGGCACAGGGGAGGTATGGGGAGGTATGTGTGTTTTTTTTATTGGGCACAGGGGAGGATATTGTGTTTTTTATTGGGCACAGGGGAGGTATGTGTGTTTTTTATTGGGCACAGGGGAGGATAGTGTGTTTTTTATTGGGCACAGGGGAGGTAGGTGTGTTTTATATTGGGCACAGGGGAGGATAGTGTGTTTTTTTATTGGGCACAGGGGAGGTATGTGTGTTTTTTATTGGGCACAGGGGAGGTATGTGTGTTTTTTATTGGGCACAGGGGAGGATAGTGTGTTTTTTATTGGGCACAGGGGAGGATAGTGTGTTTTTTATTGGGCACAGGGGAGGATAGTGTGTTTTTTATTGGGCACAGGGGAGGATAGTGTGTTTTTTATTGGGCACAGGGGAGGATAGTGTGTTTTTTATAGTGCAAAGTGGAGGTATGTGTGTTTTTATTTGGCACAGGGGAGGATAGTGTGTTTTTATATTGGGCACAAGGGAGGATAGTGTGTTTTTTATTGGGCACAGGGGAGGATAGTGTGTTTTTTATTGGGCACAGGGGAGTATAGTGTGTTTTTTATTGGGCACAGGGGAGGATAGTGTGTTTTATATTGGGCACAGGGGAGGTATGTGTTTTTTATATTGGGCACATTTGAGTGATGTGTGTTTTTTATTGGGCACAGGTAGGTATGTGTGTTTTTTATTGGGCACAGGGAGGTATGTGTGTTTTTTATTGGGCACAGGGAGGTATGTGTGTTTTTTATTGGGCACAGGGGAGGATAGTGTGTTTTTTATTGGGCACAGGGGAGGATAGTGTGTTTTTTATTGGGCACAGGGGAGGATAGTGTGTTTTTTATTGGGCACAGGGGAGGATAGTGTGTTTTTTATTGGGCACAGGGGAGGTATGTGTGTTTCTTATTGGGCACAGGGGAGGATAGTGTGTTTTTTATTGGGCACAGGGGAGGATAGTGTGTTTTTTATTGGGCACAGGGGAGGTTAGTGTGTTTTTTATTGGGCACAGGGGAGGATAGTGTGTTTTTTATTGGGCACAGGGGAGGTATGTGTGTTTTTTATTGGGCACAGTAGAGGATAGTGTGTTTTTTATTGGGCACAGGGGAGGATAGTGTGTTTTATATTGGGCACAGGGGAGGATAGTGTGTTTTTTATTGGGCACAGGGGAGGTATGTGTGTTTTTTATTGGGCACAGGGGAGGATAGTGTGTTTTTTATTGGGCACAGGGGAAGATAGTGTGTTTTTTATTGGGCACAGGGAGGATAGTGTGTTTTTTATTGGGCACAGGGGAGGTATGTGTGGTTTTTATTGGGCACAGGGGAGGTATGTGTGTTTTTTATTGGGCACAGGGGAGGATAGTGTATTTTTTATTGGGCACAGGTGAGGTATGTGTGTTTTTTATTGGGCACAGTGGAGGATAGTGTGTTTTTTATTGGGCACAGGGGAGGTATGTGTGTGTTTTATTGGGCACAGGGGAGGATAGTGTGTTTTTTATTGGGCACAGGGGAGGATAGTGTGTTTTTTATTGGGCACAGGGGAGGATAGTGTGTTTTTTATTGGGCACAGGGGAGGTATGTGTGTTTTTTATTGGGCACAGGGGAGGATAGTGTGTTTTTTATTGGGCACAGGGGAGGATAGTGTGTTTTTTTATTGGTCACAGGGGAGGATAGTGTGTTTTTTATTGGGCACAGGGGAGGATAGTGTGTTTTTTATTGGGCACAGGGGAGGTATGTGTGTTTTTTATTGGGCACAGGGGAGGATAGTGTGTTTTTTATTGGGCACAGGGGAGGATAGTGTGTTTTTTTATTGGTCACAGGGGAGGATAGTGTGTTTTTTATTGGGCACAGGGGAGGATAGCGTGTTTTTGTATTGGTCACAGGGGAGGATAGTGTGTTTTATATTGGGCACAGGGGAGGATAGTGTGTTTTTTATTGGTCACAGGGGAGGATAGTGTGTTTTTATATTGGGCACAGGGGAGGATAGTGTGTTTTTTATCGGGCACAGGGGAGGTATGTGTGTTTTTATTGGGCACAGGGGAGGATAGTGTGTTTTTTATTGGGCACAGGGGAAGATAGTGTGTTTTTTATTGGGCACAGGGGAGGATAGTGTGTTTTTTATTGGGCACAGGGGAGGATAGTGTGTTTTTTATCGGGCACAGGGGAGGTATGTGTGTTTTTATTGGGCACAGGGGAGGATAGTGTGTTTTTATTGGACACAGGGGAGGATAGTGTGTTTTTTATTGGGCACAGGGGAGGATAGTGTGTTTTTTATTGGGCACGGGGGGAGGTATGTGTGTTTTTTATTGGGCACAGGGGAGGATAGTGTGTTTTTTATTGGGCACAGGGGAAGATAGTGTGTTTTTCATTGGGCACAGGGGAGGATAGTGTGTTTTTTATTGGGCACAGGGGAGGTATGTGTGTTTTTTATTGGGCACAGGGGAGGATAGTGTGTTTTTTATTGGGCACAGGGGAAGATAGTGTGTTTTTTATTGGGCACAGGGAAGGTATGTGTGTTTTTTATTGGGCACAGGGGAGGATAGTGTGTTTTTTATTGGGCACAGGGGAGGATAGTGTGTTTTTTATTGTTTACAGGGGAGGTATGTGTGTTTCTTATTGGGCACAGGGGAGGATAGTGTTTTTTTTATTGGGCACAGGGGAGGATAGTGTGTTTTTTATTGGGCACAGGGGAGGATAGTGTGTTTTTTATTGGGCACAGGGGAGGATAGTGTGTTTTTTATTGGGCACAGGGGAGGATAGTGTGTTTTTTATTGGGCACAGGGGAGGATAGTGTGTTTTATATTGGGCACAGGGGAGGATAGTGTGTTTTTTATTGGGCACAGGGGAGGTATGTGTGTTTTTTATTGGGCACAGGGGAGGTATGTGTGTTTTTTATTGGGCACAGGGGAGGATAGTGTGTTTTTTATTGGGCACAGGGGAGGATAGTGTGTTTTTTATTGGGCACAGGGGAGGATAGTGTGTTTTTTATTGGGCACAGGGGAGGATAGTGTGTTTTATATTGGGCACAGGGGAGGATAGTGTGTTTTTTATAGTGCAAAGTGGAGGTATGTGTGTTTTTATTGGGCACAGGGGAGGATAGTGTGTTTTTATATTCGGCACAAGGGAGGATAGTGTGTTTTTTATTGGGCACAGGGGAGGATAGTGTGTTTTTTATTGGGCACAGGGGAGTATAGTGTGTTTTTTATTGGGCACAGGGGAGGATAGTGTGTTTTATATTGGGCACAGGGGAGGTATGTGTTTTTTATATTGGGCACATTTGAGTGATGTGTGTTTTTTATTGGGCACAGGGAGGTATGTGTGTTTTTTATTGGGCACAGGGAGGTATGTGTGTTTTTTATTGGGCACAGGGAGGTATGTGTGTTTTTTATTGGGCACAGGGGAGGATAGTGTGTTTTTTATTGGGCACAGGGGAGGATAGTGTGTTTTTTATTGGGCACAGGGGAGGATAGTGTGTTTTTTATTGGGCACAGGGGAGGTATGTGTGTTTCTTATTGGGCACAGGGGAGGATAGTGTGTTTTTTATTGGGCACAGGGGATGATAGTGTGTTTTTTATTGGGCACAGGGGAGGTTAGTGTGTTTTTTATTGGGCACAGGGGAGGATAGTGTGTTTTTTATTGGGCACAGGGGAGGTATGTGTGTTTTTTATTGGGCACAGTGGAGGATAGTGTGTTTTTTATTGGGCACAGGGGAGGATAGTGTGTTTTATATTGGGCACAGGGGAGGATAGTGTGTTTTTTATTGGGCACAGGGGAAGATAGTGTGTTTTTTATTGGGCACAGGGAGGATAGTGTGTTTTTTATTGGGCACAGGGGAGGTATGTGTGTTTTTTATTGGGCACAGGGGAGGTATGTGTGTTTTTTATTGGGCACAGGGGAGGATAGTGTATTTTTTATTGGGCACAGGTGAGGTATGTGTGTTTTTTATTGGGCACAGGGGAGGATAGTGTGTTTTTTATTGGGCACAGGGAGGATAGTGTGTTTTTTATTGGGCACAGGGGAGGATAGTGTGTTTTTTATTAGGCAAAGGGGAGGATAGTGTGTTTTTTATTGGGCACAGGTGAGGTATGTGTGTTTTTTATTGGGCACAGGGGAGGATAGTGTGTTTTTTATTGGGCACAGGGGAGGATAGTGTGTTTTTTATTGGGCAAAGGGGAGGATAGTGTGTTTTTTATTGGGCACAGGGGAGGTATGTGTGTTTTTTATTGGGCACAGGGGAGGATAGTGTGTTTTTTATTGGGCACAGGGGAGGATAGTGTGTTTTTTATTGGGCACAGGGGAGGTATGGGGAGGTATGTGTGTTTTTTTTATTGGGCACAGGGGAGGATATTGTGTTTTTTATTGGGCACAGGGGAGGTATGTGTGTTTTTTATTGGGCACAGGGGAGGATAGTGTGTTTTTTATTGGGCACAGGGGAGGATAGTGTGTTTTTTTATTGGTCACAGGGGAGGATAGTGTGTTTTTTATTGGGCACAGGGGAGGATAGCGTGTTTTTGTATTGGTCACAGGGGAGGATAGTGT
This sequence comes from Salmo salar, assembly GCF_965601325.2. NCBI lineage: Eukaryota > Metazoa > Chordata > Actinopteri > Salmoniformes > Salmonidae > Salmo > Salmo salar. The sequence goes on from NC_138313.1 coordinate 23,637,716, forward strand.
GTTTTATATTGGGCACAGGGGAGGATAGTGTGTTTTTTATTGGTCACAGGGGAGGATAGTGTGTTTTTATATTGGGCACAGGGGAGGATAGTGTGTTTTTTATCGGGCACAGGGGAGGATAGTGTGTTTTTATTGGGCACAGGGGAGGTATGTGTGTTTTTTATTGGGAACAGGGGAGGATAGTGTGTTTTTTATTGGGCACAGGGGAGGATAGTGTGTTTTTTATTGGGCACGGGGGGAGGTATGTGTGTTTTTTATTGGGCACAGGGGAGGATAGTGTGTTTTTTATTGGGCACAGGGGAAGATAGTGTGTTTTTTATTGGGCACAGGGGAGGATAGTGTGTTTTTTATTGGGCACAGGGGAGGTATGTGTGTTTTTTATTGGGCACAGGGGAGGATAGTGTGTTTTTTATTGGGCACAGGGGAGGATAGTGTGTTTTTTATTGGGCACAGGGGAGGTATGTGTGTTTCTTATTGGGCACAGGGGAGGATAGTGTTTTTTTTATTGGGCACAGGGGAGGATAGTGTGTTTTTTATTGGGCACAGGGGAGGATAGTGTGTTTTTTATTGGGCACAGGGGAGGATAGTGTGTTTTATATTGGGCACAGGGGAGGATAGTGTGTTTTTTATTGGGCACAGGGGAGGATAGTGTGTTTTTTATTGGGCACAGGGGAAGATAGTGTGTTTTTTATTGGGCACAGGGGAGGATAGTGTGTTTTTTATTGGGCACAGGGGAGGTATGTGTGTTTTTTATTGGGCACAGGGGAGGATAGTGTGTTTTTTATTGGGCACAGGGGAAGATAGTGTGTTTTTTATTGGGCACAGGGAAGGTAGGTGTGTTTTTTATTGGGCACAGGGGAGGATAGTGTGTTTTTTATTGGGCACAGGGGAGGATAGTGTGTTTTTTATTGGGCACAGGGGAGGTATGTGTGTTTCTTATTGGGCACAGGGGAGGATACTGTTTTTTTTATTGGGCACAGGGGAGGATAGTGTGTTTTTTATTGGGCACAGGGGAGGATAGTGTGTTTTTTATTGGGCACAGGGGAGGATAGTGTGTTTTATATTGGGCACAGGGGAGGATAGTGTGTTTTTTATTGGGCACAGGGGAGGATAGTGTGTTTTATATTGGGCACAGGGGAGGATAGTGTGTTTTTTATTGGGCACAGGGGAGGTATGTGTGTTTTTTATTGGGCACAGGGGAGGTATGTGTGTTTTTTATTGGGCACAGGGGAGGATAGTGTGTTTTTTATTGGGCACAGGGGAGGATAGTGTGTTTTTTATTGGGCACAGGGGACGATAGTGTGTTTTTTATTGGGCACAGGGGAGGATAGTGTGTTTTATATTGGGCACAGGGGAGGATAGTGTGTTTTTTATAGTGCAAAGTGGAGGTATGTGTGTTTTTATTGGGCACAGGGGAGGATAGTGTGTTTTTATATTGGGCACAGGGGAGGATAGTGTGTTTTTTATTGGGCACAGGGGAGTATAGTGTGTTTTTTATTGGGCACAGGGGAGGATAGTGTGTTTTATATTGGGCACAGGGGAGGTATGTGTTTTTTATATTGGGCACATTTGAGTGATGTGTGTTTTTTATTGGGCACAGGGAGGTATGTGTGTTTTTTATTGGGCACAGGGAGGTATGTGTGTTTTTTATTGGGCACAGGGAGGTATGTGTGTTTTTTATTGGGCACAGGGGAGGATAGTGTGTTTTTTATTGGGCACAGGGGAGGATAGTGTGTTTTTTATTGGGCACAGGGGAGGATAGTGTGTTTTTTATTGGGCACAGGGGAGGATAGTGTGTTTTTTATTGGGCACAGGGGAGGTATGTGTGTTTCTTATTGGGCACAGGGGAGGATAGTGTGTTTTTATTGGGCACAGGGGATGATAGTGTGTTTTTTATTGGGCACAGGGGAGGTTAGTGTGTTTTTTATTGGGCACAGGGGAGGATAGTGTGTTTTTTATTGGGCACAGGGGAGGTATGTGTGTTTTTTATTGGGCACAGTGGAGGATAGTGTGTTTTTTATTGGGCACAGGGGAGGATAGTGTGTTTTATATTGGGCACAGGGGAGGATAGTGTGTTTTTTATTGGGCACAGGGGAAGATAGTGTGTTTTTTATTGGGCACAGGGAGGATAGTGTGTTTTTTATTGGGCACAGGGGAGGTATGTGTGTTTTTTATTGGGCACAGGGGAGGTATGTGTGTTTTTTATTGGGCACAGGGGAGGATAGTGTATTTTTTATTGGGCACAGGTGAGGTATGTGTGTTTTTTATTGGGCACAGTGGAGGATAGTGTGTTTTTTATTGGGAACAGGGGAGGTATGTGTGTGTTTTATTGGGCACAGGGGAGGATAGTGTGTTTTTTATTGGGCACAGGGGAGGATAGTGTGTTTTTTATTGGGCACAGGGGAGGATAGTGTGTTTTTTATTGGGCACAGGGGAGGTATGTGTGTTTTTTATTGGGCACAGGGGAGGATAGTGTGTTTTTTATTGGGCACAGGGGAGGTATGTGTGTGTTTTATTGGGCACAGTGGAGGATAGTGTGTTTTTTATTGGGCACAGGGGAGGTATGTGTGTGTTTTATTGGGCACAGTGGAGGATAGTGTGTTTTTTATTGGGCACAGGGGAGGATAGTGTGTTTTATATTGGGCACAGGGGAGGATAGTGTGTTTTTTATTGGGCACAGGGGAGGTATGTGTGTTTTTTATTGGGCACAGGGGAGGATAGTGTGTTTTTTATTGGGCACAGGTGTGGTATGTGTGTTTTTTATGGCGCACAGTGGTGGATAGTGTGTTTTTTATTGGGCACAGGGGAGGTATGTGTGTGTTTTATTGGGCACAGGGGAGGATAGTGTGTTTTTTATTGGGCACAGGGGAGGATAGTGTGTTTTTTATTGGGCACAGGGGAGGATAGTGTGTTTTTTATTGGGCACAGGGGAGGATAGTGTGTTTTTTATTGGGCACAGGGGAGGATAGTGTGTTTTTTATTGGGCACAGGGGAGGTATGTGTGTTTTTTATTGGGCACAGGGGAGGATAGTGTGTTTTTTATTGGGCACAGGGGAGGATAGTGTGTTTTTTATTGGGCACAGGGGAGGTATGTGTGTTTTTTATTGGGCACAGGGGAGGATAGTGTGTTTTTTATTGGGCACAGGGGAAGATAGTGTGTCTTTTATTGGGCACAGGGAGGATAGTGTGTTTTTTATTGGGCACAGGGGAGGTATGTGTGTTTTTTATTGGGCACAGGGGAGGTATGTGTGTTTTTTATTGGGCACAGGGGAGGATAGTGTGATTTTTATTGGGCACAGGTGAGGTATGTGTGTTTTTTATTGGGCACAGGGGAGGATATTGTGTTTCTTATTGGGCACAGGGGAGGTATGTGTGTTTTTTATTGGGCACAGGGGAGGATAGTGTGTTTTTTATTGGTCACAGGGGAGGATAGTGTGTTTTTTTATTGGTCACATGGGAGGATAGTGTGTTTTTTATTGGGCACAGGGGAGGATAGTGTGTTTTTTATTGGGCACAGGGGAGGATAGTGTGTTTTTTTATTGGTCACAGGGGAGGATAGTGTGTTTTTTATTGGGCACAGGGGAGGATAGTGTGTTTTTTATATTGGGCACAGGGGAGGATAGTGTGTTTTTTTTTGGGCACAGGGGAGGATAGCGTGTTTTTATTGGGCACAGGGGAGGATAGTGTGTTTTTTATTGGGCACAGGGGAGGATAGTGTGTTTTTTATTGGGCACAGGGAGGATAGGTGTTTTTTATTGGCACAGGGGAGGATAGTGTGTTTTTTATTGGGTACAGGGGAGGATAGTGTGTTTTTTATTGGGCACAGGGGAGGTATGTGTGTTTTTTATTGGGCACAGGGGAGGATAGTGTGTTTTTTATTGGGCACAGGGGAAGATAGTGTGTTTTTTATTGGGCACAGGGAGGATAGTGTGTTTTTTATTGGGCACAGGGGAGGTATGTGTGTTTTTTATTGGGCACAGGGGAGGTATGTGTGTTTTTTATTGGGCACAGGGGAGGATAGTGTGTTTTTTATTGGGCACAGGTGAGGTATGTGTGTTTTTTATTGGGCACAGGGGAGGATAGTGTGTTTTTTATTGGGCACAGGGGAGGTATGTGTGTGTTTTATTGGGCACAGGGGAGGATAGTGTGTTTTTTATTGGGCACAGGGGAGGATAGTGTGTTTTTTATTGGGCACAGGGGAGGTATGTGTGTGTTTTATTGGGCACAGGGGAGGATAGTGTGTTTTTTATTGGGCACAGGGGAGGTATGTGTGTTTTTTTTATTGGGCACAGGGGAGGATATTGTGTTTTTTATTGGGCACAGGGGAGGTATGTGTGTTTTTTATTGGGCACAGGGGAGGATAGTGTGTTTTTTATTGGGCACAGGGGAGGATAGTGTGTTTTTTTATTGGTCACAGGGGAGGATAGTGTGTTTTTTATTGGGCACAGGGGAGGATAGCGTGTTTTTTTATTGTTCACAGGGGAGGATAGTGTGTTTTTTATTGGGCACAGGGGAGGATAGTGTGTTTTTTATTGGTCACAGGGGAGGATAGTGTGTTTTTATATTGGGCACAGGGGAGGATAGTGTGTTTTTTCTCGGGCACAGGGGAGGATAGGTTGTTTTTATTGGGCACAGGGGAGGTATGTGTGTTTTTTATTGGGCACAGGGGAGGATAGTGTGTTTTTTATTGGGCACAGGGGAGGATAGTTTGTTTTTTATTGGGCACAGCGGAGGTATGTGTGTTTTTTATTGGGCACAGGGGAGGATAGTGTGTTTTTTATTGGGCACAGGGCAAGATAGTGTGTTTTTTATTGGGCACAGGGAGGATAGTGTGTTTTTTATTGGGCACATGGGAGTTATGTGTGTATTTTATTGGGCACAGGGGAGGTATGTGTGTTTTTTATTGGGCACAGGGGAGGTATGTGTGTTTCTTATTGGGCACAGGGGAGGATAGTGGGTTTTTTATTGGGCACAGGGGAGGATAGTGTGTTTTTTATTGTGCACAGGGGAGGATAGTGTGTTTTTTATTGGGCACAGGGGAGGATAGTGTGTTTTTTATTGGGCACAGGGGAGGTATGTGTGTTTTTTATTGGGCACAGGGGAGGATAGTGTGTTTTTTATTGGGCACAGGGGAGGATAGTGTATTTTTTATTGGGCACAGGTGAGGTATGTGTGTTTTTTATTGGGCACAGTGGAGGATAGTGTGTTTTTTATTGGGCACAGGGAGGTATGTGTGTTTTTTATTGGGCACAGGGGAGGATAGTGTGTTTTTTATTGGGCACAGGGGAGGATAGTGTGATTTTTATTGGGCACAGGGGAGGTATGTGTGTTTTTTATTGGGCACAGGGGAGGATAGTGTGTTTTTTATTGGGCACAGGGGAGGTATGTGTGTGTTTTATTGGGCACAGTGGAGGATAGTGTGTTTTTTATTGGGCACAGGGGAGGATAGTGTGTTTTTTATTGGGCACAGGGGAGGATAGTTTGTTTTTTATTGGGCACAGGGGAGGTATGGGGAGGTATGTGTGTTTTTTTTATTGGGCACAGGGGAGGATATTGTGTTTTTTATTGGGCACAGGGGAGGTATGTGTGTTTTTTATTGGGCACAGGGGAGGATAGTGTGTTTTTTATTGGGCACAGGGGAGGATAGTGTGTTTTTTTATTGGTCACAGGGGAGGATAGTGTGTTTTTTATTGGGCACAGGGGAGGATAGCGTGTTTTTGTATTGGTCACAGGGGAGGATAGTGTGTTTTATATTGGGCACAGGGGAGGATAGTGTGTTTTTTATTGGTCACAGGGGAGGATAGTGTGTTTTTATATTGGGCACAGGGGAGGATAGTGTGTTTTTTATCGGGCACAGGGGAGGATAGTGTGTTTTTATTGGGCACAGGGGAGGTATGTGTGTTTTTTATTGGGCACAGGGGAGGATAGTGTGTTTTTTATTGGGCACAGGGGAGGATAGTGTGTTTTTTATTGGGCACAGGGGAGGTATGTGTGTTTTTTATTGGGCACAGGGGAGGATAGTGTGTTTTTTATTGGGCACAGGGGAAGATAGTGTGTTTTTTATTGGGCACAGGGGAGGATAGTGTGTTTTTTATTGGGCACAGGGGAGGTATGTGTGTTTTTTATTGGGCACAGGGGAGGATAGTGTGTTTTTTATTGGGCACAGGGGAAGATAGTGTGTTTTTTATTGGGCACAGGGAAGGTATGTGTGTTTTTTATTGGGCACAGGGGAGGATAGTGTGTTTTTTATTGGGCACAGGGGAAGATAGTGTGTTTTTTAGTGGGCACAGGGAGGATAGTGTGTTTTTTATTGGGCACAGGGGAGGTATGTGTGTTTTTTATTGGGCACAGGGGAGGATAGTGTGTTTTTTATTGGGCACAGGTGAGGTATGTGTGTTTTTTATTGGGCACAGTGGAGGATAGTGTGTTTTTTATTGGGCACAGGGGAGGTATGTGTGTGTTTTATTGGGCACAGGGGAGGATAGTGTGTTTTTTATTGGGCACAGGGGAGGATAGTGTGTTTTTTATTGGGCACAGGGGAGGATAGTGTGTTTTTTTTTGGGCACAGGGGAGGATAGCGTGTTTTTATTGGGCACAGGGGAGGATAGTGTGTTTTTTATTGGGCACAGGGGAGGATAGTGTGTTTTTTATTGGGCACAGGGGAGGATAGTGTGTTTTTTATTGGGCACAGGGGAGGATAGCGTGTTTTTGTATTGGTCACAGGGGAGGATAGTGTGTTTTTTATTGGGCACAGGGGAGGATAGTGTGTTTTTTATTGGTCACAGGGGAGGTATGTGTGTTTTATATTGGGCACAGGGGAGGATAGTGCGTTTTTATTGGGCACAGGGGAGGATAGTGTGTTTTTTATTGGGCACAGGGGAGGTATGTGTGTTTTTTATTGGGCACAGGGGAGGATAGTGTGTTTTTTTATTGTTCACAGGGGAGGATAGTGTGTTTTTTATTGGGCACAGGGGAGGATAGTGTGTTTTTTATTGGTCACAGGGGAGGATAGTGTGTTTTTATATTGGGCACAGGGGAGGATAGTGTGTTTTTTATCGGGCACAGGGGAGGATAGTGTGTTTTTATTGGGCACAGGGGAGGTATGTGTGTTTTTTATTGGGCACAGGGGAGGATAGTGTGTTTTTTATTGGGCACAGGGGAGGTATGTGTGTTTTTTATTGGGCACAGGGGAGGATAGTGTGTTTTTTATTGGGCACAGGGGAGGATAGTGTGTTTTATATTGGGCACAGGGGAGGATAGTGTGTTTTTTATTGGGCACAGGGGAGGTATGTGTGTTTTATATTGGGCACAGGGGAGGATAGTGTGTTTTTTATTGGGCACAGGGGAGGTATGTGTGTTTTTTATTGGGCACAGGGGAGGATAGTGTGTTTTTTATTGGGCACAGGGGAGGATAGTTTGTTTTATATTGGGCACAGGGGAGGATAGTGTGTTTTTTATTGGGCACAGGGGAGGTATGTGTGTTTTATATTGGGCACAGGGGAGGATAGTGTGTTTTTTATTGGGCACAGGGGAGGATAGTGTGTTTTTTATTGGGCACAGGGGAGGATAGTGTTTTTTATTGGGCACAGGGGAGGTATGTGTGTTTTTTATTGGGCACAGGGGAGGATAGTGTGTTTTTTATTGGGCACAGGGGAGGATAGTGTGTTTTTTATTGGGCACAGGGGAGGTATGTGTGTTTTTTATTGGGCACAGGGGAGGATAGTGTGTTTTTTATTGGGCACAGGGAGGATAGTGTGTTTTTATTGGGCACAGGGTAGGATAGTGTGTTTTTTATTGGGCACTGGGGAGGATAGTGTGTTTTTTATTGGGCACTGGGGAGGATAGTGTGTTTTTTATTGGGCACAGGGGAGGATAGTGTGTTTTTTATTGGGCACAGGGGAGGATAGTGTGTTTTTTATTGGGCACAGGGGAGGATAGTGTGTTTTTTATTGGGCACAGGGGAGGATAGTGTGTTTTTTATTGGGCACAGGGGAGGTATGTGTGTTTTTTATTGGGCACAGGGGAGGATAGTGTGTTTTTTATTGGGCACAGGGGAGGATAGTGTGTTTTTTATTGGGCACAGGGGAGGATAGTGTGTTTTTATTGGGCACAGGGGAGGATAGTGTGTTTTTTATTGGGCACAGGGGAGGATAGTGTGTTTTTTATTGGGCACAGGGGAGGATAGTGTGTTTTTTATTGGGCACAGGGGAGGATAGTGTGTTTTTTATTGGGCACAGGGGAGGATAGTGTGTTTTTTATTGGGCACAGGGGAGGTATGTGTGTTTTTATATTGGGCACAGGGGAGGATAGTGTGTTTTTTATTGGGCTTAGGGGAGGGTAGTTTGTTTTTTATTGGGCACAGGGGAGGATAGTGTGTTTTTTATTGGGCACAGGGGAGGATAGTGTGTTTTTTATTGGGCACAGGGGAGGATAGTGTGTTTTTTATTGGGCACAGGGGAGGATAGTGTGTTTTTTTATTGGGCACAGGGTAGGATAGTGTGTTTTTTATTGGGCACAGGGTAGGATAGTGTGATTGGGCACAGGGGAGGATAGTTTGTTTTTTATTGGGCACAGGGGAGGTATGTGTGTTTTTTATTGGGCACAGGGGAGGATAGTTTGTTTTTTATTGGGCACAGGGGAGGTATGTGTGTTTTTTATTGGGCACAGGGGAGGATAGTGTGTTTTTTATTGGGCACAGGGGAGGTATGTGTGTTTTTTATTGGGCACAGGGGAGGATAGTGTGTTTTTATTGGGCACAGGGGAGGATAGTGTGTTTTTTATTGGTCACAGGGGAGGATAGTGTGTTTTTTATTGGGCACAGGGAAGGATAGTGTGTTTTTTATTGGGCACAGGGGAGGATAGTGTGTTTTTTATTGGGCACAGGGAGGTATGTGTGTTTTTTATTGGGCACAGGGGAGGATAGTGTGTTTTTTATTGGGCACAGGGGAGGATAGTGTGTTTTTATATTGGGCACAGGGGAGGATAGTGTGTTTTGTGTTGGGCACAGGGGAGGATAGTGTATTTTGTATTGGGCACAGGGGAGGATAGTGTGATTTTTCCCTGGTTTACATTCACTCTCCTGCAGGTTTTACTACATAATTTCTTCCATCTTAGCCACATTTCCTCATCTGCTTGCAAGTGCCTCTCCATTATCAAAGTGTTTTGGTTCTTCTCTTATGCACTACGCTTTTCCACATGTATTGTAATGTTTTTAAATTGTATAACTGCCTTAATGTTGCTGGACCCCAGGAAGAGTAGCTGCTGCCTTGGCAGGAACTAATGGGGATCCATAACAAATACAAATACATGCTTACTGTTACTATATCACAGGTAAATATACACTAACTGTACAAAACATTCGGAACACATTATCACCCCTTTTGCGTTCAGAACAGCCCAAATTCATCGGGGCAAGGTATCTAAATGGTTCCACAGGGATGCTGGCCCATGCTTACTCCAATGCTTCTCACAGTTGTGTAAAGTTGGCTGGTAGTGGATCTCTACTCTGAATAGCTCGTTCCATCTCAGACCACAGATGGTCAATTGGATTGAGATCTGGTGACTGGGCAGGCCACAGCAGTAAGCTGAATTCACTGTCATGTTTGTGGAACCATTCCTGGACAATCCTAGCCTTGTGGCATGGGGCGTTATCCTGCTGAAAAAGTGTCATTTGCAGATGGATGCACTGCTGCCGTGAAGGGATGCACCTGATTGGCAATAATGTTCAGATATCCTGTGGCGTTCAAACATTGCTCCACTTTCATCAAGGGGCTCAATGTGTGCCATGAAAACACAACCCACACCATCATGGCACCACCAGCCTGCAGTGTTTTCTCAAGACTTAAACATCCTTCTTTAACCTGTCTCCTCCCCTTCATCTACACTGATTGAAGTGGATTTAACAAGTGACACCAATAAGGGATCATAGCTTTCACCTAGATTCACCTGGTCAGTCTATGTCATGGAAAGAGCAGGTGTTCCCAATGTTTTGCACACTCCGTGTAGTCTACCAGTCTAACTGTCTATCCAGCCCTCTATCCACCATTCATGGTGACAATGTTGGTAGGTGGTTTGTTCACCCAGATGGATCGTTTGTCCAGATCTGCAATAAGGGAACTAGCAATCAATCAATCAATCATACCGCACATAAAATCATTCAAAGCTGAACTAATTTTCTATATGAATCCAGAAGAGCAAATATAGCTGACAGGCAGCGGAGAGGCCAGGTGCATCATTGTGTTTGGGGAAAAAAATCTCCCCTATTGATTTTGTTTAGGTACAATCCTACCTAGACTAGCCTACAACACCACAACGCAATGAGTAATTGAGTACAACATTCTAGTCTAGACTGCAGGGACAATGCAGATAGAAGTGTATGTTACTACTATCTACAACAACAATACATTAGACCAGACAGATGAGAAATCCCAGTAGGAAATGACTGTATATCTCCCAGAGGAAACATACAGTACTGGGCCTACAGGGGGACTACAATGAGCTACTATAGAAGATGTGCTATTTTCTCATTTGGTTATGAGATGAGATTAGATGAGGTGTGTTGGCATAGCGACTGTCAGAGGCTCATCTCTCCCAGCTGTGATAACGAGGTTGAGACCAGAACCTGAGGAGGTTCAGCTGATGACTTACAGCACACTGACAACACACTCATCTCAATGCATAATAACACCCACCATATAATAATATACACACACACCTTAACTTCAACCAACACCCTACTATTGCCCCCCCCCCCCCCCCCCCCCACACCAAGAATTCTCCTAGTAATTCCCTTCACGTCTCAAACCTCTTCCCAGCTATCTTGCTCCGATCTCTGCCCCCCCCCCCCCACTTCCACACACACATCCCTGGCGACACACAAACACACACACCAGACAACACACACACCTGGCAACACACACAATATGCCCCACGATATTAATGACATACACCCATTCTCAGGACTCTTCTCCAGAAGTCTGCCTCTTACATGGAAACATAACAAGTGTGAAATGAGAAAGGTGACTAAATAAGAACATAAGAACACAAACATACGTCAGAATAAATGCCTACAGGGAGATGGAAGCCTAATTGAAAAGCTTCTTCCTTTCAGCTATAATGCAGCAGGCAGCAGAGGGGAGAGACACAACACAAGGAATTCAAATATGTTGGCGTGTGTCTGCACACACTCACAAGTAACTGCTATCACGACAACTAAACTCAGCAAAAAAAGAAACGTCCCTTTTTTCAGGACCCTGTCTTTCAAAGATAATTCGTAAAGATCTTCATTGTAAAGGGGTAAACACTGTTTCCCATTTATGGATCATTGTTCAATGATCCATAAACAGTTAATGAACATGCACCTGTGGAACGGTCGTTAAGACACTAACAGCTTACAGACGGTAGGCAATTAAGGTCACAGTTATGAACACTTAGGACATTGAAGAGGCCTTTCTACTGACTCTGAAAAACACCAAAAGAAAGACGCCCAGGGTCCCTGCTCATCTGCGTGAACGTGCCTTAGGCATGCTGCAAGGAGGCATGAGGACTGCAGATGTGGCCAGGGCAATAAATTGCAATGTCCATACTGTGAGACGCCTAAGACAGCGCTACAGGGAGACAGGACAGACAGCTGAGCACTCTCGCAGTAGCAGACCACGTGTAACAACACCTGCACAGGATCGGTACATCCGAACATCACACCTGCGGGACAGGTACAGGATAGCAACAACAACTGCCCGAGTTACACCAGGAACACACAATCCCTCCATCAGTGCTCAGGCTGTCCGCAATAGGCTGAGAGAGGCTGGACTGAGGGCTTGTAGGCCTATTGTATGGCAGGTCCTCACCAGACATCACTGGCAACAACGTCGCCTATGGGTACAAACCCACCTTTGCTGGACCAGACAGGACTGGCAAAAAGTGCTCTTCACTGACGAGTCTTGGTTTTGTCTCACCAGGGGTGATGGTCGGATTCACGTTTATCGTAGAAGGAATGAGCATTACACCGAGGCCTGTACTCTGGAGCGGGATCTATTTGGAGGTGGAGGGTCCGTCATGGTCTGGGGCGGTGTGTCACAGCATCATCGGACTGAGCTTGTTGTCATTGCAGGCAATCTCAACGCTGTGCATTACAGGGAAGACATCCTCCTCTCTCATGTGGTACCCTTCCTGCAGGCTCATCCTGACATGACCCTCCAAACTGCTCGTTCTGTGTGTGATTTCCTGCAAGACAGGAATGTCAGTGTTCTGCCATGGCCAGCGAAGAGCCCGGATCTCAATTCCATT
>NC_138313.1:23652500-23662500 GCF_965601325.2 Salmo salar
AAAGTGAAATAAACTATAAAAAGTAACAGTAAACATTCCACTCACAAAGGTTCCAAAAGAATAATGAAGAATGTCATATTATGTGCAAATAGTTAAAGTACAAAAGGGAAAATAAATAAACATAAATATGGGTTGTACTTACAATTGTGTTTGTTCTTCACTGTTTGCCCTTTTCTATTAGCAACAGGTCACAAATCTTGCTGCTGTGATGGCACACTGGTATTTCACTCAATAGATATGGGAGTTGATCAAAATTGGGTTTGTTTTTTGTATTATTTTTGGATCTGTGTAATCTGAGGGAAATATGTGTCTCTAATATGGTCATAGATTTGGCAGGAGGTTAGGAAGTGCGTCTCAGTTTCCACCTCATTTTGTGGGCAGTGTGCACAGCCTGTCTTCTCTTGAGAGTCAGGTCTGCCTACGGCGGCCTTTCTCAATAGCAAGGCTATGCTCACTGAGTCTGTACATAGTCAAAGCTTTCCTTAAGTTTGGGTCAGTCACGGTGGTCAGGTATTCTGCCACTGTGTATTCTCTGTTTAGGGCCAAATAGAATTCTAGTTTGCTCTGTTTTTTTGGGTTAATTCTTTCCAATGTGTCAAGTAATTATCTTTTTGTTTTCTCATGATTTGGTTGGGTCTAATTGTGTTGCTGTCCTGGGGCTCTGTGGGGTCTGTTTGTGTTTGTGAACAGAGCCCCAGGACCAGCTTGCTTAGGGGACTCTTCTCCAGGTTTTTCTCTCTGTAGGTGATGGCTTTGTTATGGATGGTTTAGGAATCGCTTCCTTTTAGGTGGTTGTAGAATTGAACGGCTCTTTTCTGGATTTTGATCATTATCAGCCTAATTCTGCTCTGCATGCATTATTTGGTGTTTTACGTTGTACACACAGGATATTTTTGCAGAATTCTGCATGCAGAGTCTCAATTTGGTGTTTGTCCCATTTTGTGAATTCTTGGTTGGTAAGCGAACCCTAGACCTCACAACCATAAAAGGCAATGGGTTCTAGAACTGATTCAAGTATTTTTAGCCAGATCTGTGAAGAAGAAGATCTAGGTGCTGCTGTGGGCCCTCCTTGGTTGGGGACAGAAGCACCAGATCATCAGCAAACAGTAGACATTTGACTTCAGATTCAAGTATCACATTTATTTATAAAGCCCTTCTTACATCAGCCGATGTCACAAAGTGCTGTACAGAAACCCAGCCTAAAACCCCAAACAGCAAGCAATTCAGGTGTTGAAGCATGGTGAGGCCGGGTGCTGGGGTGAGGCCGGGTGCTGCAGACTGTTCTAGTGCCCTCGCCAATTTGTTGATATATGTTGAAGAGGGTGGGGCTTAAGCTGCATCCCAGTCTCATCCCGAGGCCCTGTGGAAATAAATGTGTTTGTTTTTTGCCAATTTTAACTGCACACTTGTTGTTTGTGTACATGGATTTCATAATGTTTTCCCCCAACACCACTTGTATAGCCAAATTGAATCAAATGAAATCAACAGAGCATGAGAAGACTTTGTTTGTCAATTAGGGTGTGCTGGGTGAATACATTTACATTTTACATTTTAGTCATTTAGCAGACACTCTTATCCAGAGTGATTTACAGTAGTGAATGCATACATTTCATACAATTTCATACATTTTTTTTCTGTGCTGCCCCCCCGTGGGAATCGAACCCACAACCCTGGCGTTGCAAACACCATACTCTACCAACTGAGCTACAGGGAAGGCTACGTGGTCTGTCGTACGGTAATTTGGTAAAAAGCCAATTTGACATTTGCTCAGTACACTGTTTTCACTGTGTCGGCTGTTAATGATAATGCAGAGAATTTTCCCAAGGTTGCTGTTGACGCATATCCCACGGTAGTTATTGAGGTCAAATTTGTCTCCACTTTTGTGGATTGGGGTGACCAGTTCTTGGTTCCAAATATTGGGGAAGATCATTTCATTGAGGATACCATCAACACCACAGGCCTTTTTGTGTTGGAGGGTTTGTATTTTATCCTTTAGTTCATTCAATGTAATTGGAGAATCCAGTGGGTTCTGTAGTCTTTAATAGTTGATTCTAAGATTTGATCATGTATATGTTTTTGCTGTTTGTTCTTTGTTATAGGGCCAAAAAGATTGGAGAAGTGGTTTACCCATACATTACCCATATATCTCCGTTTCACGATCGTCATAAAGGACGGACCAAGGCGCAGCGTGAGTTATGTTCCACATCTTTATTTAAAGTGAAACTTAAACAAAAACAATAAACAAACAACGAAATGTGAACTACGTGGTGCTGAATGCACTCACACAAAACAATATCCCACAAACGCAGGTGGGAAAAAGGGCTACCTAAATATGATCCCCAATTAGAGGTAACGATAATCAGCTGCCTCAAATTGGGAACCAAACAAACCACCAACATAGAAATATGAAAACTAGATAACCCCCCTAGTCACACCCAGACCTAAACCACCATAGAGAATTCAGAGGGATCTCTATGGTCAGGGCGTGACACTCCCTTTTGGATGGATAACTCTTTGTGTTGTTGTTGTTTGTTTAGTGTTTTCCAATTTTCCCATAAGTGGTTAGAGTCTATGGATTCTTCAATTACATTGAGCTGATTCATCATAGTGGAGGTGTAGGCTCAGGTTTTCTGGGTCTCTATGTTTTTGGTTGGATACATTTCTCAATTTCTTTCTTCTGTTTTTGCATTCTTCATCAAACCATTTGTCATTGTTGTTAATTTTATTTGTTTTTCTGTTTGAATTTTGGGGATTTTATAGGAAAGCTGAGAGGTCAAATATATTGTTTAGGTTTTCTACTGCCAAGTTTACACCTTCAATATTACAGTGAAATGTTTTGTCCGGGAAGTTGTCTAAAAGGGATTGAATTTGTTGTTGCCTAATTGTTTTTTGGTAGGTTTCCACAGTACTTTCCTTCCATCTATAGCATTTCTTAATATTATTCAGTTCCTTGGGCTTTGATGCCTCATGATTGAGGTTTGCTCTGTTCAAGTAGACTGTGATTTTTCTGTGATCTGGTAGGGGTGTCAGTGGGCTGACTGTGAACGCTCTGAGAGACTCTGGGTTGAGGTCAGTGATAAAGTAGTCCACAGTACTACTGCCAAGAGATGAGCTATAGGTGTACCTACCGTAGGAGTCCCCTCGAAGCCTGCCATTGACTACGTACATACCCAGTGTGTGACAGAGCTGCAGGAGTTGTGACCCGTTTTTGTTGGTTATGTTGTCGTAGTTGTGCCTAGGTGGGCATACGGGCGAGGGAATGCTGTCACCTCCAGGTAGGTGTTTGTCCCCCTGTGTGCTGAGGGTGTCAGGTTCTTGTCCAGTTCTGGCATTTAGGTTTCCACAGGAGGGCATAGGTCTGATCTGAGGAGGCCTAAGTGGGGTGTGGGCATGGTTGACTTGGGGGGGCGGGGTTGATTGGTTGGGGTGGGGGTGTGGATGTGGCTGGTGGTGCTGTGGTCTGGGTATAGGTGGGCCCTGGGGGGGGGGGGGTCTCGCAGGTCTGACAGAGTGTCTCGCTGGTCTGGGCGGGGTGTCTGTTCATCTGTTGCTCCTGTCCGAGGTGTTGGGGCTGTGGTTGAGGGCGATGTCCTTTAAGGTCCGGGCAAAGGTGGGCACTGCTGCCTTGTATAGGTGGACCTGGTCATAGAGGCTGTTCAAGTCCAGGGTGAAGTGGTGGGCCAGGTAGACATTTGGTTTTGATGCACAGTGACGGGAAATACTTGCGTTTACCCGCTGTATGGTAGCAGGGTGGAAGTCTTTTCGTGGTAGCATTGTGGAGATAACCCTTGAGTGCTGTGGCCACCCATTCCTGCTGTGTTCTCAGGTCGTTTGTGTCTATGTGTATTATTATGTGGCTGGGTGACCCTAGTTGTTCCTCAGACAGAAGGTCTAGGGCAGGATACGCTGGGTTTTTGGACACCAGAGTTTTGGACACGAGAAAAACTGTATTTTCTTGTATATATTTATTGTATATCTCTCCCTCTCTCTAGCTCTCTCTCCTGCTCTCCCTCTCTCCCTCGCTCTGTCCGTGCTGAGCTCAGCTGTGGCTCTCTACATATGTAAAGTTAGAGAGTGTCTCTTACCCATCCCGTACCCTCTCTCTCCGATTCAGATTTTCAGATTCAGTGTGTGTATGTGTGTGTGTGTGTGTGTGTGTGTGTGTGTGTGTGTGTGTGTGTGTGTGTGTGTGTGTGTGTGTGAGCAACTTCTTCCTCTCTCAAACACACACGCACA
The DNA here is from genome assembly GCF_965601325.2 of Salmo salar. Taxonomy (NCBI): domain Eukaryota; kingdom Metazoa; phylum Chordata; class Actinopteri; order Salmoniformes; family Salmonidae; genus Salmo; species Salmo salar. The sequence continues at coordinate 23,656,737 of NC_138313.1, forward strand.
CTTTCCCAGAGGAAACATGTGATCATTATAAGGCCAGGTTATTTTTAGCTCTGTGTTGGTAACCATGGTGATAGATTGGCCGAACTCCCAGTCTGCCAGGACTTTAACATCCCAGGTGAGGGGCTGTACTGACCCACCCGGAGAGAGAGAAAGAGAGAGAGAGAGAAAATGGAGAGAGAAATGAGAGAGTGAGAGAGAGACGAGAGAGAGAGAGAGAGAGAGAGAGAGAGAGAGAGAATAGAGAGAGACAGAGTGTGCTCCCAAACCGCTGCCTTCCATTACCGCCTCCTCACTCTTCACAATGAAACATCAACACACAGCTCTACCCTTACAAAAAAATGACATTGAAAAAAAGTTACTTTTTTTCACGTGATATGTTCACGAGTCAGACACATGGTTTTTAGACACTGTTTCATGTGTTTTTCCCTTGTAAAAAGAAAAATCCCCACATGTGAATTGTTTTTCCCACCCGTTTATTTTTCACCACTTCCAGCTACATCTGATCTCCCATCCAGGAAACAAATAGGACCAACCCTGCTTAGCTTCAGAGGCAACAAAAGCATAGGCCAGGGTAACATAATCAAAGATATGGAAAAATGAAGGAAAGAGGGAGGTGTTTTATTTAATTGCGTTATTTTTAAAAAAGTCACTGAAACATTTTTTTGCACAAATTCAGTTTGCTCTCACTTATAAAAATGATTTCCTTGTAATATTTTGTTTTGCTATCAACCTTGCAATATTTTGTTTTTCTATCAATGCTTTTGGGTTTATGTTTTGCTTTCAATATCATTATTTATGTTTGCATTACTAATAATTTTGTTCTCGACTTCAGAAGTTTAGCTGAGGGATGGGGCTGGAGAAATGCAACCACTCTCAAATTCATAGACTACGCTATGGATGGAAGGACTGGCCATCCATTATATCAAAATTATAGTTTTAACCATGTTTTTAGGCTATACAGTGTTTGTTTACATTTACTTTGTTTGCAAACATTGGTTTCTTACACATTAAACTGCAAATTAGATTTTTATTTTCACATGTGAAACTGCAAGTTCTCATGTGAAAAACAATCACAAGTTTCAAATGTGAAAAGCTTCCACATGTAAGTTTTTCACATACTGTGTTAGTTTAGGCATTAACTCAGAAATCTTAAGGTCAGGCATTAACTCTGAATGGTTAAGGTAAGGGATAAGGTTTGGGATAGGCTTAAAACAAAAATTTTAAAAATGACTATCGCTGAATTTGAAGTTGCAAACTTTGAAATCAGAGGCAGATGTTTACCGCCCATCCGCCATCCAGTCCACAACAACCAAGCAACAGCGAAACCTACTAGCAACACCGAAACAGCGCTCACTGCAATTCACATGTGAGGTCAAAAGATGCTAATGTTTTTTTAATTAAAAAAAATATATATTATTATTATTTTAATTTTTTTGGATCATCTTAATATTGTGGAAAGATTGTTGCTTCCATCAATGTAATTGTCTGCATCATTTCCAATCCCCCATATATATTTTTGGTAAATATATATATCCATATACATACACGTATGCATACATATACACATATATACATACACATACCTATATGGACATACTTTTTTAAGAATATACCTTTATTATTCCCTGCAAACCCTACCACCCTTCCCCCACTTGGAGTAAACTAATAAACACTTAGGCTTGTACCTTCAGTTTATAGATCTTATACACATTTTACAGACACAATCTATTTTACAATAGTTATATTTTGTTTGTTTTTAGTCCTTCCTCTATTTCTGATGTCCATCCAGTTTGATTTCTATTTGTAACTGTGCTATTTCACAAAATTTCTGAACCTATATACATTTTACAGACCCCATATGTTTTACATTGGTTATCTTGTTATTAGTCCCACCCTTCAGCTCCATTCAACCCCTCCCATCTATCTCTCAACATCATCCATTTCGGATTTCTATTTGCCATATATTTTTCAACTGTGCTGTGATGCTTCACAAAAGTACTGAACCTTTCTATTCTCATAGCTTCTACAGATTGTAAATTAAAAATAAACATTTTTCCTAAAATAATTATTATATTATTGATTGATTGACTATGGCTTTTCAAATCACCCAGTATTGCTATCTGCAGCGTTAGTTCTAGGCAAATGTTGCAATTCTTCAGCCATTCCTGGACCTGTGACCAAAAACGAGCTACATATGGACAATACCAAAATAAATGATCTAATGACTCTGCCTCCTCACAGCAGAATCTGCAGAGCTGGGAAGATTGTATCTCCCATATATATAACATTCTATTGGTTGCAAGAATTTTGTATAGTAATTTAAATTGAAAAATTGAAGTTTTGAATCCGGCGTTGTTTTGCGTATCAATTCATAAACCATGTGCAATGGAATGGGTACATCGAAAATCTCTTCCCAACTATTTTGTAATTTATATGGCACAGCTGTCAGTTTTTTGGTCCTTAAATGAAATTGCTATATGTTTTTATTTATCACACTTTTCTTTAGCCATTGATGTTCTTTAATACAGGGCCGACATATAAGTTCCTTACTTTTTTCCCCTTCTACTTGCCTCTTCCATTTTTGTTGTAATGCTGCAATTAATTGGTTGTAATTTTGGGTAGAGCAGACATTTCCATATGTCTGTGTTAGCTGCATGTGTGACATAACTCCAACAGTCCTATTTATGATATTATTCACTAAAATTATACCTTTTTAAAAAATGTATTAGAAAAATACTTTTTCTATCAATTAGTATATTTGAGTTTAACCACAATATTTGTTGTATTATTTGTTCTGTCTTTTCAGGTGGGTTAAATTGAAATTGCAACCAACTTTCTAAGGCTTGTTTAAAAAATAACAATATTTTGGAGATTATTTCCTTTTCAAATAACCGAAAGTGAGCAGGTGTAATCTGAATAAAGGGAAAAAGGACATTCTTGTACGTAGGATGAGACATCCCTACCAATTTACTAGAGAACCAGTTTGGATTTAGTATAACTTTTGTATGACTGATGTCTTTAGTGAGATGTCTAATGCTTTAATATGTAATCATTTCTGCCCTCCGAATTCATATTTGTTATATAAATAGGCCCTTTTAATTTTGTCTGGCTTGCCATTCCAAATCAAATTGAATATTTTATACACTAGGTGTATACACTAGGTGTAGGCAAAACCATAAGCAAATAGGTAAACTGTGATATGACTAAAGAGTTAATCAGGGTGATTTTTCCACAAATAGACAGGTATTTTCCTTTCCATGGTAGCAAGATCTTATCTATTTTTGCTATCTTTCTATGAAAATGTATTGGAGTGAGATCATTTACTTATTTTGGGATTTGTATACCAAGTATGTCCACATCTCCTCAGACCATTTAATTGGTAAACTACACGGTAATGTAAAATTTGCATTTCTTTTAGTGATCCAATACGTAATATTAATTATCATAATTTGGTTTTAATCCAGAGAGGATAGCAAAAGTATCTAGATCCTCTATGAGGCTGTGGTTTTAAAAGAAAACATGAATCATCAGCGTACAATGACACCTTAGTTTTTAAGCCATGGATTTCTAATCCCTTAATATTATTGTTTGATCTAATTTCAACAGCTAACATTTCGATGGCAATAATAAATAGATATGCCGATAGTGGACAACCTTGTTTTACTCCTCTAGATAGTTTAAAACTTTCTGAGATGCAGCCATTATTTACTATTCTACACCTGGGGTTACTATACATAACTTTAACCCATTTTATAAGAGATTCCTCAAAATGTAAATATATAAACTCGTCGTACTTTATCAAAAGCCTTTTGAAAATCAGCTATGAAAACCAGGCCTGGTGTCCCCGATATTTCATAGCATTTTGTTGTTTCCAGTACTTGTCTTATATTATCGCCAATCTATCGTCCATGTAAAAAACCTGTCTGATTAGGATAAATAATATCTGACAATACTTTTTTAATTCTATGCGCCAAGCATTTTGCTAGGATCTTTGCATCACAACACTGAAGTGTAAGAGGTCTCCAATTTTTTAAATGGACTGGATCTTTATATATACCACTTGGGTCCTGTTTCAGTAACAATGATATCAGACCTTCTTGTTGCGTGTCTGATAATCTCCCATTTATATAGGAGTGGTTAAAACATGCTAATAATGGTCCTCTGAGTATAGAAAAAAAAGTGTATACTTCCACTGGTATGCCATCCAGCCCTGGAGTTTTCCCAGCCTTAAAGGCTTTAATTGCATCAAGAAGTTGCTCCTCTGTAATTTGGCCTTCACATGAGTCAATCTGTACATATGTTAATTTTACATTATTATTAGGAAAAAAATCCATACAATTAGTTTCAGTTAGTGGAGATGGAGGAGACTGAAACAAAAACATATTCTTAAAGTACTTTACTTCCTCTTTCAAAATATAATTCGGTGAATCATGCATGACTCCATCATTTGTAACAAGTTTCAATACATTTTTTTGTAGCATTCCTATATTGAAGATTGAAAAATAATTTGGTGCATAGTTCCCTTTATTTTTTTTTATTTTTTATTTTATTCTTGAATAAGTTCCTCCATTTCTTTTTCTTTTTCCTCTAACTTATTCTGTGCCTCTATGGTACCGTTTTTATTGCTATCTAACTGTACGGTTAGTCCTTCAATTTCCTTTGTTAATATGGACTCTTTTGATCTAAATTGCTTTTGTTTTATAGATGAGTACTGAATTGCATGGTCTCTAAAGGCACATTTAAATGTGTCCCATACAATAAGGGGATCTGAAAAAGTCTGAAAAAGTCAGTTATAAATTCTTCTGTCCTAGTTCTAAAAAATGTATCATCTAGTAGGCTTTGATTAAATTTTCAATATCCTCGCCCACGTGGAAATTCTGTAAGAGTAATATATATGCCAATTATGTGATGATCCGACCGCATTCTGTCCCCTATCAACACTTTTTAAACTTTTGGTGCCAGAGAGAATGACATAAGAAAGTAGTTAAGACGACCAGCTTGATTAAGCCTCTGCCATGTGTATCTCACTAGGTCAGGGCATTTAAGTCTCCATATATCCACTAATTCCAATATATCCATGACATTCATGATTTCCTTAAGTGCCTGAGGGTGATAGTTTGTAGTGTGATTTCCTTTCCGGTCCATAGAGGTATTTAAGACTGTATTAAAATCTTCCACCATAATAATAAAGTCTAGTGTTGCTTGTAGAGTTGATAAATTCTTATATATATATATATATTCAAAGAAGCTTGGATCATCATTATTTGGACCGTATAGGTTAATAAGCCATATCTGTTTATTGTCCAATAACATATTTAAAATAATCCATCTACCTTGATGATCCGTTTGGACAATTTGCACATTTGGATCAACATTGCTGTTAATTAAAACCATCACTCCTTTTGAATTTCTTTGGCCATGGGAGAAATATATTTCGCTCCCCCGAGTCCTTTTTCCCACAAAACTTCATCTAAAATTGTTGAATGAGTTTCCTATAAACAATAGATATTATATTCCTTCTCTTTTAGCCAGGTAAATACTGATCGTCTTTTCTTATTATCTGCTAGGCCATTACAATTGTAACTGGCTATACTTATTTCACCACTTACCATAATGAGACACAACTTTCAATTCTATTTATCAAAATATATGTTTGTAAACGTACCATTAAAGAGTAACATGATGATTGGGTGTCTATATAGCTGTACCATGATATTTGCATTGCCACTAAGTAAACCTCCAATTGGTCTCCACTATTCCACCC
>NC_138313.1:23667500-23697500 GCF_965601325.2 Salmo salar
ATGACGACCCCAAGCATATGTCCAAGACAACGCAGTAGTGGCCTCAGGACAAGTATCTGAATGTCCTTGAGTGGCCCAGCCAGAGCCCGGACTTGAACCCGATCTAACATCTCTTTAGAGAGTGGAAAATAGCTGTGCAGTGACACTCCCCATCCAACCTGACAGAGCTTGAGAGGATCTGCAGAGAATATTGGGAGAAACTCCCCAAATTCAGGTGTGCCAAGCTTGTAGTGACATACCCAAGAAGATTCTTGGGTCTAATTGCTGCCAAAGGTTCTTCAACAAAGTACTGAGATATCAGCTGATGTAAGAAGGGCTATATATATCAATTTGATTTGATTTGATTTAAGATGCGTTTGTTACGTTCTGTTGCTACTTTTCCAATCACATATTTGCGATGGTACACTGCATGGACCACTCAACAATGATTACAAATATGTGATCGTAGCCGTCAAAGGGTTAACCCACCTTAGCAGGCATTGTTGAGCACAGTGCACATTCCTCTAGCAGTCATTAAGTGGTGCACATGACCTTGTTGATGGTGGGGATGGCTTGTCTCATTAAACTTCAACTTGCCCGATGGTTTTGATATCCGTTCCTCATGATCAATTACACCTCAAACTTTGGCCGATCAAACTGCCTAATACTATTTTAGAAGTATACTTTTCTTTCTTCGAACATTCATACAACATTGTGTAAAAGTATAATAAAGTCAAAATGTTGGATTACCTACAATCCTCTAAAAACAGAGCCACATGGCACTTTTAAGTATTCATTAATTGCAAATATTGTATAGTTCTGTATGAGCAAAATACTGATAAATTAAGTGTTTTTTACTCAAATATCAATGTGTCTGACTACCACTATTATTTTAAGTGAAAATGTGAAACATAATTTTATCAAGTAAGAACAACTTATTTAAATGTTAATTCACTTTAACATATTAAATAATCATAACTTTAGATTAGCAGAACACAAATAAATAAAATAGTATTGACTCAATAAAATATTTGTTAACAGTACTCAAAAACAGTAAGTGATAAGAAATTGACACACAGTATGAGTTAGTACCACTTTTATGATTTGAGTTCTACTGACAGTTGGAGATGCTTGAGTAGCCACTAATCATTTTCTTTATTGAGTTGGGCAGTTACTTTTTACAGTGTTTTAGACCTATCATAAATGCATCATGAAGCACACGTCTCATTTTTTTCATGAATGGCCATGAGCGCACAAGTATTACAGAAAAAGTATTCATGTGGAATGCCAATTTATCTTACTATTTATACTGATCTGCATGCCATTTAGGGCAAGATTTTCCTACAGGACTTTTCGTGAAACAGAAAATATCTTGATGAAAATAAATATCCTTTTAAAATCACATTGGCCATGCATGGCAGTTGGTTCAGGTTCTTTCAATTCCATGTACCGCTCTGCTCCGCCTGCCTGTCCTTCTAGAGTACTCGCTTTCAAGTTCTGGGTCCAGCCCAAAGCTTGTGCTGGTGAACTTGCAACTTTCTATCAACTCTTCTGGGCCCTCAGAGTTTGCTGCGCCAGTAAGATAAATGTTACGATGTTTCCACTGGATATATGGGTTCAAAGCATGATATTTTCCCCTTTCACGTAGAGGCTCGTGGTTATTGAAGGGGAGAGCGCTGGAAATATTTTTCAAATAAAGTAAGGAACTATTGTCATTCGCAATGGATGTAAAAACATACTTTGTTTACTTTATGTTAGTTATTAAGAAACAATGAGTTGGAGACGCTCCAAAGCTAGTTAGTGGTGGTTAGTGTTAAGGCAATCAAAAATACTTTCAGACATCCCCACTCCAAGAATGAGAAAGGTAGATGACTGTAATAATATATTGAATGCATTAGCAAAAATTACCGTAACAAAATGTACTGTAATGACCCTGGGTTTATAAGCGCAGATATCGACTCTGCCGCTGAAAGCGCACGAATTGTCCATTGTGGTGAAGTTAAGAGATCAATGTACCTGTATCACCAGATGTCAACGCATGGATGGTGGCTATGTTCATGTTCTATAAATTACATTTTTACGTCTCAATAAAGTAGGGTGTGGTCACCTCCCTGAAAAAAAATCTGCCCCCCATGGAAATCAAATTCCCATCCAACTGATTTGTTCTGGTGCCGGACCTGATTTTACAAGCATCTCAAGGCACCAACACACACACACACACACACACACACACACACACACACACACACACACACACACACACACACACACACACACACACACTTGACAGTCACACAGTTGAAGCAAAAACATGTACTTCGATCTCTGTCCAACAACATTACGTCAGCTGGCTACATGCCAGGTTGCAAACAGTTGTCAATATTCTGTCTTCTACATTCTGGACAACCAGAATGGAGCAGACAGGAATATCAACCCGTTACCATAGCAGCCATCATGACTCAGCATCAAGCACACATGCAAACACACACAGTTTGTCAGGCACAGACCAACACTACTGCAGTAGATGGACTGCTGCCATGGCTGTGTTGTAACCCTCATTGACACAGACAGACCGTGGGCTGAGAACTAGCGTGAGCATGATTTAGCATTCAGACCTGTGGCACACTGACTACAACTGTGGGTAGATGTCTTAATGTGTGTCTGGGAGAGATAGAGGGATATAGAGAGGGTGGAGTGAGAGACATGTAGGGAAACACCAGGAAGCTCGCTCAAGATTGATTCTGAAAATGGACGTCTGTCCATATACTGAGGATGTTGGGAAATGCCTTCAAAACCATCCACTAGAGGCAACAGTTAGCGCTATTACCATCAAGTAGACTTGGATATTGCTTGGGCATTGCGGACGGGGGCGGCGGATGGGCATAATCCCATGACTCCGGAATCAATTTCCTTAAATGTATCCATAATAGAAAGACAATTGCCTTTATTAATGTGTATGTTGCAAATTCAAATGATCCTAAGTTTTTTTGATTCTCTGAACAGCATATGAACTGAATTCCATCTGATTATTGGGACAGACATTAATGCTATTTTGGACATACGGGACAAGTCAAATAAGACCAACTATAATCTACATGCAACCAAGGCCCTGCAACATATACTTACTGATTACAACCTTGATGGTTTGCGAGCACATAATCCAAAAGTAAACCAGATACACTTTCTACTCAAACAGGCATAAAACATTCTCACTGTAAAAGTTTATTTAGATTTATAAGGGCGGGGTCAAGTTTACCATTGAAGCTGCTTCACTCAACTCTGCCTCACACCATACCACTACAGAGTTTAGTTAATTTCTTAGCTAGCTGTAAAAAGCATTAGTGTTATTAGCCTTAACCTATTTCGCTAACTTTAACCAGCTAACAGCAAGTTTGATGCCATTTAGGCACAGTGCAGGGCCAATAGCACTGACACACCACCAGCTCCAAGCTAATGACGTCTTTATGTAAGTGTACATCTCCAGCTGTACGTGGCGGACAGAAGGCTACAGTAGGCCAGCAGGACGGAAGGCTACAGTAGGCCAGCAGGACAGAAGGCTACAGTAGGCCAGCAGGACAGAAGGCTACAGTAGGCCAGCAGGACAGAAGGCTACAGTAGGCCAGCAGGACAGAAGGCTACATTAGGCCAGCAGGACAGAAGGCTACAGTAGGCCAGCAGGACGGAAGGCTACAGTAGGCCAGCAGGACAGAAGGCTACAGTAGGCCAGCAGGACAGAAGGCTACAGTAGGCCAGCAGGACAGAAGGCTACAGTAGGCCAGCAGGACGGAAGGCTACAGTAGGCCAGCAGGACAGAAGGCTACAGTAGGCCAGCAGGACAGAAGGCTACATTAGGCCAGCAGGACAGAAGGCTACAGTAGGCCAGCAGGACAGAAGGCTACATTAGGCCAGCAGGACAGAAGGCTACAGTAGGCCAGCAGGACAGAAGGCTACAGTAGGCCAGCAGGACAGAAGGCTACAGTAGGCCAGCAGGACAGAAGGCTACAGTAGGCCAGCAGGACAGAAGAGAAGAGTATGTTTAAAAGACTTCTTCAGCACGTTGGATGCTGTCATTAGTGAAATGTCAGAACAATTTGGCAAATGCAACAGCCAACTAACTGGTGGAGGCCCTGTGTGCCCTTGACCCAGAGAGCCATGACTTTCTAGAAGTGAAACCACTGCTGGATCTAAGCAAAACAGATTTGGTGGAAGCTGAGTTTAGTGTCACTTGACAATTTTTGCAGACTGAAGTTGCCAGCTCTGGCTCCAATGAGGACAAATGGACCCCACTTGATATCCTGCAATGATTCTCTGGCCCTCTCTCCACTATGCCGACCATGCTCACTGCACTGAAACATACTGTAGATTGACATTTGGGGCGTCCACAGCTACATGCGAGAACTCATTTTCCACTTTGACAAACGTGTTCAGTCAGCACAGAAGAAGCATACTGCACCCGAGGAAACTAATCCAACTAGCATTTGACAGGGATCTTACAAGAAGATTTCAGGAAGAATGGAATGATGACCACAGAGCATCATGGAGGCTGCATCACTTCTGAAAAGGTAAGAAACAATCTAGCTGGTTGGTTTTGATCAAAATCTTGGTGGTATAGCCAGTGGCGTCATTTCAGCAAAACGCTAGGGTATGAAATGGCTAAATGAATGGCCTTGATTTAGTGTGTAGGGTGCTGTCCATGACGCTGATAGAGCATATCTGAGATTTCGCGCCAAACTGTCACTTCTTAGTCAAAAACACTCATTGGTCTCTGCATTTGAACTTTTATGTTTATTGTGGTATAGCATAATAAGCTGAATTCATTATAATTCCAACAAGACAATCCAAATGATGCCCCTGGATATAGCTACATATTGGTATGTTTCATTATAGTAGATACATTCTATTATGGTTTTCTTGATAGCCTATTGGTGTTTGTGGTTGTAAATGGAACTGTACATATTGGAAACATGTTTAGGTTAGGCTGGCATTGCTTCATTTATTTTGCGAATTTGATATGCAGAAGTGTATTGTGCCATAGCACAGCATGCTGCTGAACTCATGAGCAGCATGATTTTCCATGTCTGTGTCACGTATACTCCCTCTCCGGCCTCTAGGTCATCAGGCTGCTGATTATCCCGCACACCTGTCACCATCGTCAAGCGCATCAGCGCCTCATGACACTCACCTGGACTCCATCACCTCCTTGATTACCTTCCCTATATCTGTCACGCCCCTTGGTTCTTTCCTCAGGTTTTATTGACTCTGTTTCATGTCGGTGTGGTGTTTGTGTTTCGTGTTTATTGTTTTATTTATTGACACTCACTCCCTGTACTTGCTTCCCGACTCTCAGCACACTCATTACTGTCTGAGGCGGGCCGATAGACTTATTTGTCAAGACAGCTGTGCGTGGCTGCATCTCACTGTAGTAGGCTGTGTTTTGGCTATTTGGATCTCCATTTGCCATTTGTTTACTGCGTTTGTTTACTGTTAATGTAACTAGCCTAAATATAGATTGATAAAGGTATGACAATCTGGTTTTGTTTACTAGGCCTACTTGGTAGTGCTGTTCTGTTCGTATTTATTCATTCGCAGTTGTCAGTTTCCATGCATGTGTAACTAGGCTACGACTTTAAGCATTGAGTTTGCATTATTTTGGTAAGACAGCTGTATGTATGGCTACATTCACATAGGCTGTTTGTAATAGGTGCATTGCCCAATCTATCTTGTAGCCAATATTCATTACCAAAACAGCCTTGCTTTATTGTGTAGGGTGCTATATAAGCAGAATTCATTATAATTCCAATGCAAGAACCCCCAAAAATGATGCCCCTCGCCAATTTCACTTTATCCTGGCACCGGGCCTGATGCAACTGCATTTGTATCTGGGTTGAAGATTGAATTGGAAATGTTAAGTGCGTTAGAGCGTTCTCAAAAAGCACTTTTTTTCAGGCCAGGTAGCTATTACTCTTTCCAAATACAAGACAGAACTTCATTTATTGATAAGACAGCAGAATGTGCCATCCATCGAGTTAAACTCAACCATTATTTCCAAGGTAATCGTCCCAGTTGTTCACTGGCCAATAAGCTACGCAGTAATGATCAATTAGACGATATAGCAACTATTGAATCTGAAACAAGGGAATTACTATCTGAACCCAAATTAATTCATCAAAGATTCTCCCGCTTCTATGTAAATAACTGTACACCTCTGATTGTAAATCCACACCAAACCAGACTAAGTCCTTTCTAAAGTAATTAAGAATTCATTTTTTCTCCGAGGAAGCCGCCTCGCTGGGAGCCCACATATCTCTCAATAAACTCAAAAGGGCACTGGATAGCATGAATAAAGGCAAATCCCCTGGATTGGATAGTATTCCCCCTGAGGTTTATTTAAAATGTAGGAATCAATTAGGTCCACTATTGCTTGAAATTATTAACCCAACAGTTCACAAAAGTTAATTTGGGAGAGATGTGAATACAGCACTTAATTTTGCTTTTATATAAAAAAAGGGAAGAATGCTACCCAGTGTTCTCACCGCCACCCAGTGTTCCCCCTATTTTTTTTAAACACAAATCAAACTGTTTTCCAAAATGTCATGTCTCAAAAGTTACTTACCCAAATTGGTTCACATGGATTAATGCTGGTTTGTTAAAAAAAACTTTATCCCCAGATAACCTCCGACTATTACATACACTACCAAAAGTATGTGGACACCTGCTCGTCGAACATCTCATTCCAAAATCATGGGCATTAATATGGGTTGGTCCCCCCCTTTGATGCTATAACCGCCTCCACTTTTCTGGGAAGGCTTTCCACTTGATGTTGAAACATTGCTGAGGGGACTTGCATCAGTGAGGTCGGGCACTGATGTTGGACGATTAGGCCTGGCTCGCATTTGGCGTTCTAATTCATCCTAAAGGTGTTCGATGGGTTTGAGGTCAGAGCTCTGTGCAGGCCAATAAATAAAGGAAAAATAAAAAAACTGTTGCCACAAAGTTGGCAGCACAGAATTGTCTAGAATGTCATTGTATACTGTAGCGTTAAGATTTCCCTTCACTGGAACTAAGGGGACTAGCCTGAACCATGAAAAACAGCCCCAGACCATTATTCCTCCTCTTCCAAACTTTACAATTGGCACTATACATTGGGGCAGGTAGCGTTCTCCTGGCATCCACCAAACCCAGATTTGTCCAGATAGTGAAGTGTGATTCATCACTCCAGAGAACCAATGTCGGCAAGCTTTACACCACTCCTGCCAATGCTTGGCGCTGTGCATTGTGAACTTAGGCTTGTGTGTGGCTGCTCAGCCATGTAAACCCATTTCATGAAGCTCCCGAGGAACAGTTCTTGTGCTGATGTTGCTTCCAGAGGCAGTTTGGAACACGGTAGTGGGTGTTGCGACCAAGGACAGACGATTTTTATGGACTACGCACTGGATGTATTTCAAGGCCTACCTTCAAACTCAGTGCCTCTTTGCTTGACATCATAGGAAAATCAAAAGAAGTCAGCCAAGACCTCAGAAAAAGAATTGTGGACCTCCACAAGTCTGGTTCATCCTTGGGAGCAATTTCCAAACACCTGAAGGTACCTCGTTCATCTGTACAAACAATAGTATGTAAGTATAAACACAATGGGACCACGCAGCTGCCACACCGCTCAGGAAGGAGACGGGTTCTGTCTCCTAGAGATGAATGTACTTTGGTGCAAATCAATCCCAGAACAACAGCAAAGGACCTTTTGAAGATGCTGGAGGAAACGGGTACAAAACTATCTATATCCACAGTAAAATGAGTCCTATATCAACATAACCTGAAAGGCCACTCAGCAAGGAAGAAGCCACTGCTCCAAAACCGCCATAAAAAAGCCAGACTATGGTTTGCAACTGCATATGGGGACAAAGATCGTACATTTTGGAGAAATGTCCTCTGGTCTGATGAAACAAAATAGAACTGTTTGGCCATAATGACCATCGTTATGTTTGGAGGAAAAAGGGGGAGGCTTGCAAGCCAAAGAATACCATCCCAACCGTGAAGCATGGGGGTGGCAGCATCATGTTGTGGGGGTGCTTTGCTGCAGGAGGGACTGGTGCACTTCACAAAATAGATGGCATCATGAAGATGAAAAATGATGTGGATATATTGAAGTAACATCTCAAGACGTCAGTCAAGACATCAGTCAGCAAAGCTTGGTCGCAAATGGGTCTAACAAATGGACAACGACCCCAAGCATACTTCCAAAGTTGTGGCAAAATGGCTTAAGGACAACAAAGTCAAGGTATTGGAGTGGACATCACAAAGCCCTGACCTCAATCCTATAGAACATTTGTGGGCAGAAGTGAAAAAGTGTGTGCGAGCAAGGAGGCCTACAAACCTGACTCAGTTACACCAGCTCTGTCAGGAGGAATGGGCCAAAATTCACCCAGCTTATTGTGGGAAGCTTGTGGAAGGCTACCCGAAACGTTTGACCCAAGTTAAACAATTTAAAGACAATGCTACCAAATACTAATTGAGTGTATGTAAACTTCTGACCCACTGGAATGTGATGAAAGAAATAAAAGCTGAAATAAATCATTCTCTCTACTATTATTCTGACATTTCACATTCTTAAAATAAAGTGGTGATCCTAACTGACCTAAGACAGGGAATGTTTACTAGGATTAAATGTCAGGAATTGTGAAAAACTGAGTTTAAATGTATTTGGCTAAGGTGTATGTGAACATCCGACTTCAACTGTATAGTGTATCTGTCACGTATACTCCCTCTCCGGCCTCTAGGTCATCAGGCTGCTGATTATCCCGCACACCTGTCACCATCGTCAAGCGCATCAGCGCCTCATGACACTCACCTGGACTCCATCACCTCCTTGATTACCTTCCCTATATCTGTCACGCCCCTTGGTTCTACCTCAGGTTTTATTGACTCTGTTTCATGTTGATGCGTTGTTTGTGTTTTGTGTTTATTGTTTTGTTTCGTTTCGTTGTTAAAACACTCACTCCCTGTACTCAATATAGAAAAAGCTTTTAATGGACTAAATGGTCATATCTCTGGACCGTCATGAAACATATGGGAATTGGCTCCAATTCTATTAATATGATTAAAATATTATATGCCAATCCCTCAGCCATAGTTATAGCAGGCAATAGCTGCTCTGCTCTTTTCAGAATCACTAGAACTAGCAGGCCAGGCAATCAGATTTCTCCTTTGCTATTTTTATTTTCCATGAAACCTCTGGTCCAGGCAATTCGTCAATCGGAGAAAATAACATCCATTTTCCTAAAATATACTGATCACTTCATCTCATTATACGCAGATGATATTTTACTATATCTAGACAATGTATCTCAATTGCTCCTAAATGCATTGAAGACCATAGATAAATTCAGCTTCATCTCAAGTTATAAAATGCATCTAACCAAATTAGCCCTACTGCCTCTCAAGACCCCGGTGGAGGACTCCATCTCTACTTATGGAATCCCAATCGTTTCCCATTTATATTTGGGAATAGATATACTGTATTTCCTTCCTTAGAGAAAACCATTGCCAGAAACTTTAACCGAACGCTCAAATAAATTCAATCCGGCCTAAGTAGATGATCTGATGTCCCAGTTGCTTTAACCATCAGAATATCTATTGAATATACTGTATCTAATGAATATATTGCCACGGCTGAAGTTCTGTAGTTCATTGCTTCCCATGTTTCCCCCTTCTGTCTATTTGGATCAAATCCATATTGTGGTTTCAAAATGTATATGGAAACGTATGCGATCCTGGATAAAATGAAACTTACAGAGGGAAAAATGTCAGAGGACTATCCGTACCAATTGTTTTTATTGCATTTCCAGGCGCTAGCATTTTGCCCCATCCTAAATGGGTTTAGACATGATTCTTCCACCCCCTGACTGAGTATAGAGAGAAATATTGGCCTGGAAGAGGTGGTCTTCACTGATATAACCCTTAAACAATGTAAACTACTCTTTGGTCCTATTGTTGCTCACACAATCTCTATTTGCCACAAAATGTAAATACAATGTAACTGGGAATCAAAATGGCAAGCCCATACTCCAATTTTTCACAATAATGCCTTGCGATCTGGAGGGCGGCCTTTTGCACGATATCATGGATGGTAATGGTTTGAGAACATTCCAAGATTTGAAACATTACCAAGTAATTACTTTTTTCTATATTTACAACTTAGTTCAGCAATGCTGGCCTATGGAGTCCCTTGGGAAACCCAACTATAAATAAATTACCTGGGCTCCCAAAAGGACTGATCTCTATAATATATAAACAACTCTTGGAAAGCTCATATTCTGAGCTAGCCATTCAAAAAGTATGATCCACAGATCTAAGTGAATCTGAACAACCGAACAGAATATGGAAAAATATGACCTTGGAATCCTGTAATACAAACCATCAACTTGTTGTTAACAGATGGATTTGAACACCAAGGAAACATTTTACGACGAAATTGGCCCCAACTCCCAGCTGTTCACTGTGTCCTGTAAATCAGGTATGTGACCCGATTCAAGAAGCTAGGCATATGTCTCACGTGATTACTTCACAGGAGAGGCCTATTAACTTCTTATTTTTATCAAAATTAGTTTTTGGAACTGGAACATGTGAACTTTCATGTGCCTTAATAAAAATGTGTATGCCATCTGTAAATATTTTTTTTATATATATATTTGAGTCTAGTTGGTTTAGCCACAGAAAAAGTCAGGAACCTTCCCGTTAGTCATGATCGGCTGAGATAATGGATGCCTGGACATGCGGAGAGATGAGTTTGGAGTGGTCTGTCATCTAACACGCTTCTGACTATAACGTGAGCTGCTCAGTATGTGTAGATAATCCTTGCTACCGCAGCTTTTTTTGAAAGATATGTTAGCCATGGAAAACCCTCAAATGTTGCTACTCCTCTTAACAACATTGCTGCCCTAAATTTAGCAGGTGTTATCAACAAATGTCAGTGGGGAAAAGTTGTGATAGACTACATTCTGCACATGGTCAGTGTGAGCCAGAGTGACTTGACACAACGGGCCAAGCAAGCTGAAGCTAGGTACAATAGAAACAAAAAGACATGCTGCCGTGAAGCGTTCATCCATGTATATGGGTAAGAGTCTACCTACATTTTCAGATATTATACGTTTCTAATTTTGTCAGAAAGTTGTTTTCATTGCAAGTTAAAGCTGTTAGCTAGCTATCGAACGTTAGCTTGCTGGCTCGCTAGCTAACGTTACGTGTATGATCTGTGTAGTAATATTATTTGTATCTCAGACAGCATTGCATTGCATTGCTAGTTATAGCCTAATGTTAGCTAGCTAGCTAATATTGAACCTAGTTGGTTAGCTTTAGCTACCTGCAGATTCAAACTACAGCATTTCATGCATAGTGGCTAGCTATGACACTCCGTTTGTACTGTACCTATGGGTTAGGATCAATGTTCATTGTTGTTCATTGCTTCCACGAACCCAAAGCAAGGTTTGATACATGTCTAAACAAAAGACTCCTCTTCAGGTGGATTATTACATGACCATCAAGTTAGCCAGGTATTTCTGAGGGTGATTTATGGCCATCTATTGTATTTCATTAAGATGTGTAACACGTCTAGACAATAATGACCCATCCGCTTCGCAAGATGTGGATGAGGGGTGGTTATAGCATTTCTTTCACATGACCATCAATTTAGACAAGTGTCTGGGTAAGCATCATCTAATAATTATAACATATTTTTTATCTGGACACGTTTATTTTTGATATTGCTACTATGCAAATATGCAAGTAACCATTTCACTGTACTGTGCATGTGACAAGTAAACTTAGATTTTATTTGATATAGTGTATGTTTACGAGACACTAATTTGAAGAACAACATGACCTGCAGATTAGGATATAGGCACAGTCCTTCTGATTACCGTATTAACCCCTCGTTCCATGTGTCTCTCCTCAGGCCGGTGGTGGCTGGTCCGCTCCAGGAATCTGAGGTGCAGGAGGATCCTCCGCCCCCTCTGGACTTCGAGGGGGGCCCGGCGTACTCCGTTCATTCCATCCTGGATTTGAGGCGTCGGGCAGGGGTCCTTCAGCATCTCGTGGAGTGGGAGGGGTACGGCCCAGAGGAGAGGTGCTGGGTTCCGGTTGCGGATGTTTTGGACCCCGAACTGCTGCGGGAGTTTCACCGTCGCCGGCTGGATCGCCCTGCGCCTCGCCCTCTGGGTCGTCCCCGAGGCCGGTGTCGGCGCGCCGCTGGAGCCGCGCGTCAAGGCGGGGGGGTACTGTCACGACTTCCGCCGAAGTCGGCTCCTCTCCTTGTTCGTTCGGCGATCGACGTCACCGGCTTTCTAGCCATCGCCGTTCCAGTTTTCATATTCCCATTGGTTTTGTCTTGTTCCATACACACCTGGTTTTCATTCCCTAATCACACTGAATGTATTTAGTCCTCTGTTCCCCCTCCATGTCTTTGTGTGAAATTGTTTTATGTTATGTGGGTATTTGTCACGCACCATACTTTTGTTCATGTTCATGGCACGTTTATGTACTTATGTGCTTTCATTTTGGACCAGAATTAAAAGTGCGCCTGTTACTACACTCTGCTCTCCTGCACCTGACTTCGCCTCCCGTACACACCATTAACAGTATGAGTTTGTGTAGTGTACCTGTATCCCCCCAAAAAGTGTTCCCATTTTGAACCATTTCATTTGTCTGAAGGGACAAACATTAAAATGAACTGAACGCACCTCATGAGATCTGTGGCTGAATCAAGTGCGCCTACTGTGCTGGCCAATCGTATAGCTCAAATCACCATGCTTACAGCTTCCATGAACCCAAAGCAAAGTTTGATACTAACTTACATGAGAATTCATAACTTTTAAAACCATGACCAGAGAGAGACTGACAAAGAATACAGCAAAGAGCTGCTGTTTTTATGAGTGAGTTCATGTCAAATCAAATCAAATTTAAAATCAAACGTATTTATATAGCCCTTCTTACATCAGCTGATATCTCAAAGTGTTGTACAGAAACCCAGCCTAAAACCCCAAACAACAAGCAATGCAGGTGTAGAAGTTTTTATTCAGCACTGTCAACATTGTTTGATAGGCCTGCGTTTTTATTATTAGCAGCTCGTCGTGTCTATTTCAATATTGAGGAATATTTATCTTTCTCTAGTCATGGGAATAACATGAATTTGTGAATGAGGCAGAAATAACGCTGTGTGATTCGAAGTTAGCCATCAGGTGGAAGATGGTGTCCCCTCTCTGGTCAGTCTCACCGGAGGAAAGGAGAGAGCAAGGACTGTGAGAGGCAGACCCTCTGCTGATCTCTCCTTCCCTCCACTGAGACTGACCACCAAATGCAGGTACCATCAGTCCAGTAAAATAGAAAATAAAATGATTTGCAAATGATTTCAATCTATGCTCAGCTGTGCCTCACAATTGATCGAACAACTGATCTATTTTGTTATCAAAGCTTGAGTTTTGAGATATAATATGGTCAGAGAAGAACAATATTGTCAGGCCAGCGTAATAGCCTATTTGCTGTGATAATGTATTAGGCCTACTGCAGAAACCTCATTCCAACATAACTGTTTTTATTAGGTTAATGTTGCATAGGCTTACATTTTTTAGGTTATGCTTTTTTTGATATGAGCGGTAGATCTCGACTTGCTTTTTGACTGCGGAAGTGATCATGACTCCGAAAATGTTGGTGACCACTGATCTAACCTTAAATCAAGACCAAAAATAATTTTCCCCCATACATTTTTACAATAATGCAAATGTTTACTTTGCAGCTGGCCTATCTAGCGGAAATTGCTCAGTTCTGCTTCCAGGACAAGACTCATCCCAATAAACATGAACCTGCAACTCCGTATAAGAAGATCGTATGTTCAATCCCAGTGGTAGACACTTGTTTTAATTTTTGTTTTGTTTTACCCTATCCCAACCCTTAACCATTACCTTAACCATTTGGAATGAATGCCTAAACTTAATGTTTTAAACTAAAACCTTCCAAAAAAAAAGTAGATTTATTTGCTTTCCCCATTTCGGATTCAAATCATCATCACTACAGATATGTACAGCTTATATACAACAGATAATGCAATACACCACAATGCAATACTTTATAAGTCTAGGCATTGACACACCACAATACATCCACCATATACAATGGATCTGCACACGGGCACACACACGCACATGCAATCACACAGTGATACAGTAGAGAGAGAGCAGCCTTGAGGCAGCGCCCAGCCCTGATGATTGATACCCTGATACACACAGCTGTCACAGCAGCCAGCTCTCGCACGCCCCCCCCCCACACACACACACACACCCACACACACACACACACACACACACACACACACACACACACACACACACACAGGCACACATCTTGTTCTTTGTAGCACTATCCATCTATCCCTCTCTAGCACTGTCCATCTTTTCTCTCTCTACCCATCTGTACCTCTTTCTATCCAACTCTAAATACACTGCTCAAAAAAATAAAGGGAACACTTAAACAACACAATGTAACTCCAAGTCAATCACACTTCTGTGAAATCAAACTGTCCACTTAGGAAGCAACACTGATTGACAATAAATTTCACATGCTGTTGTGCAAATGGAATAGACAACAGGTGGAAATTATAGGCAATTAGCAAGACACCCCCAATAAAGGAGTGGTTCTGCAGGTGGGGACCACAGACCACTTCTCAGTTCCTATGCTTCCTGGCTAATGTTTTGGTCACTTTTGAATGCTGGCGGTGCTTTCACTCTAGTGGTAGCATGAGACGGAGTCTACAACCCACACAAGTGGCTCAGGTAGTGCAGCTCATCCAGGATGGCACATCAATGCGAGCTGTGGCAAGAAGGTTTGCTGTGTCTATCACCGTAGTGTCCAGAGCATGGAGGCGCTACCAGGAGACAGGCCAGTACATCAGGAGACGTGGAGGAGGCCGTAGGAGGGCAACAACCCAGCAGCAGGACCGCTACCTCCGCCGTTGTGCAAAGAGGAGCAGGAGAAGCACTGCCAGAGCCCTGCAAAATGACCTCCAGCAGGCCACAAATGTGCATGTGTCTGCTCAAATGGTCAGAAACAGACTCCATGAGGGTGGTATGAGGCCCCGACGTCCACAGGTGGGGGTTGTGCTTACAGCCCAACACCGTGCAGGACGTTTGGCATTTGCCAGAGAACACCAAGATTGGCAAATTCGCCACTGGCGCCCTGTGCTCTTCACAGATGAAAGCAGGTTCACACTGAGCACATGTGACAGACGTGACAGCGTCTGGAGACGCCGTGGAGAACGTTCTGCTGCCTGCATCATCCTCCAGCATGACCGGTTTGGCGGTGGGTCAGTCATGGTGTGGGGTGGCATTTCTTTGGAGGGCCGCACAGCCCTCCATGTGCTCGCCAGAGGTAGCCTGACTGCCATTAGGTACCGAGATGAGATCCTCAGACCCCTTGTTAGACCATATGCTGGTGCGGTTTGCCCTAGGTTCCTTCTAATGCAAGACAATGCTAGACCTCATGTGGCTGGAGTGTGTCAGCAGTTCCTGCAAGAGGAAGGCATTGATGCTATGGACTGGCCCGCCCGTTCCCCAGACCTGAATCCAATTGAGCACATCTGGGACATCATGTCTCGCTCCATCCACCAACGCCACGTTGCACCACAGACTGTCCAGGAGTTGGCTGATGCTTTAGTCCAGGTCCGGGAGGAGATCCCTCAGGAGACCATCCGCCACCTCATCAGGAGCATGCCGAGGCATTGTAGGGAGGTCATACAGGCACGTGGAGGCCACACACACTACTGAGCCTCATTTTGACTTGTTTTAAGGACATTACATCAAAGTTGGATCAGCCTGTAGTGTGGTTTTCCACTTTAATTTTGAGTGTGACTCCAAATCCAGACCTCCATGGGTTGATAAATTGGATTTCCATTGATTATTTTTGTGTGATTTTGTTGTCAGCACATTCAACTATGTAAAGAAAAAAGTATTTAATAAGATTATTTATTTCATTCAGATCTAGGATGTGTTGTTTAAGTGTTCCCTTTATTTTTTTGAGCAGTATATATTTATCTCTGTATGAGCTTTTGTATTTCAACTGTATTTCCCTTCTCTCCACCTATTCCTCTGTAAAATATCTCAATCTTCTTGTATCTGTATTGTGTTTATGCTACTTCCAAAATGCTTTCTTGTCATAGAAACATTCAACCACTATTACCAATGCAAAACAAATATTGCCAGCAAAATATTTCAAAAGAGAGAACAGCACACCATTCCTTGATGTACTACCACACACACACCCACACACACACACACCCACAGTCTTGTACAACTAACCTTGTGGGGACACACAATTCAGTCCCATTCAAAATCCTATTTTCCTTAACCCCTAACCCTAAACTTAACCCGTACCTTAACCCTAACCTTATCCTGAAAACCTAACCCTAAACCTAGCTCCTAACCCTAAAACTAACCCCAACTCCTAACCCTAACCCTAATTCTAACACTAACACTAATTCTAACCTTAACTCTAAACCCCCTAGAAATTGCATTTGACCTTGTGGGGACTAACAAAATGTTCCCAGTTGGTCAAATTTTTGTTTGTTTACAATTCTTGGGGCGGCAGGTAGCCTAGTAGCCTAGTGGTTAGAGCAGCAGGCAGCCTAGTAGCCTAGTGGTTAGAGCGTTGGACTAGTAACCGGAAGGTTGCAAGATCGAATCCCCCGAGCTGACAAGGTAAACAATCTGTTATTCTGCCCCTGAAAAAGGCAGTTAACCCACCCTAGGCCATCATTGAAAATAAGAATTTGTTCTTAACTGACTCGCCTAGTTAAATCCCCTTGTGGGGACTTCTGGTCCCACAAGTATAATTACGCACGCACACTCACAACCACACTCATCTGTTCTCACGCCCTCCCTCTCTCTCTCTCCTCTGCGGCTTACACACCTGATGGATTCTACTCTTCTCGTCAGTTCCTTTTCTCCTTCTTCTTCGCTCCAAAACCCTTCCAAATGTCAAATGAGGCAACCTCTTTCCTTTCTTTCTCGTCCTCTTCCCCTCTTCTTCTCTCTCTCATGGGTCTCCAGTAAAGAGGGTATCCTGGACGTAGATGGAAATCCTCAGCAGGCAGACAGACAGACAAACAGGCAGACAGACAGCCTGGAGACAGAGACAGGCTTAGAAACGAGACCACTAAAGCTTAAGGTACTACAACTGACTGAGAGACAGCTACAGTAATAGCTCTGCTCTGTTTGGCACTAGAAGGACTTATGCTATATGGCACTAGAGGGGCTGATGCTGCCTGGTGCAGAGGCTCCACCTGCAGTGGTGGCTAATGCTAATGCAGGGAGCAGAGGATTGGCAGAGTGACGCTACGCTACTGTACCACTACAGCTCTACAGCGCTAGCTGGCCAAGCTAGCTGCAGCTACAGACGTACAGCAGCACAGAGGCAAGATAGTAGCACATAGTCAGCATCAAGCCTCTCCCCCCCTCTCTTTTCCTCTCCTCTCACACTACCACATTTCCCCTAATAGCTGCATGACTCTCCTCTTCTCTGACGAGTCATCCTTAACCCACCTCCTCAGAAGGAGAGGAGGAGGAGGAGAAGAGGAGGAGGGGGGGTAGATTAATCCTAATTCAAGCGCTTATGTCGTTTATCCGTTAATGTATTCCATCCTCTATGCATAATACACACACACACAGAAACAAACAACTCTCTCTAGTTATCTTTCTCTCTCTCACACACACACACAAATACACACACAAACAGAAGCAAATAATACACAGACACCTTACAGACACCTCATGCAGTCCCCCCCCCCCCACACACACACACACACACACACACACACACACCACACACACACACACACACACACACACACACACACACACACACACCCACACACACACACACCCACACACCACACACACACACACACACACACCTCTACACGTCTAATGCCGTGACAAAGACCGGATTAGTTTCCCCTCCCTAACACAGCTATTAGCTCAGACACAGTATTTACAGACAGACAGACAGACAGACAGACAGACAGACAGACAGACAGACAGACAGACAGACAGACAGACAGACAGACAGACAGACAGACAGACAGACAGACAGACAGACAGACAGACAGACAGACAGACAGACAGACAGACAGACAGACAGACAGACAGACAGACAGACAGACAGACAGACAGACAGACAGACAGACAGTGCATTTGTGCAGTCAGGTTTATTTCGGTGACCATACATTTGCAACCTGGGGTCCAGATGGAAATGACATGTTTGGTGGTGATGCACTGAATGTACTGAGAGCGAGAGAGAGAGAGAGAGAGAGAGAGAGAGAGAGAGAGAGAGAGAGAGAAGAGAGAGAGAGAGAGAAAGGGAGAGAGAGATCCATCCTATTAGATCTCTATCCATACCATTCGATCTTCGTCCTTCTCTGAGGAAATGAATTGATTGGAAAATCAACAGGATATTGATTACTGTAAAAGTGTCTCAGTGTTGTGTATTCTGCCTCTGAAATGGAACCCTATTCTCTAGAGTGAACGTGCACAACTTTTACCATTTTTGCCCATATTTTCTCTGTCAAGTTGGTTGTTAACCATTGCTTTAGAGCCATTTTCAAGTCTTGCCATCGATTTTCAAACCGACTTAAGTTAAAACTATAATTGGGCCAGTCAGGAACATTCAATGTCGTCTTGGTAAACAACTCCAGTGTAGATTTGGTCTTGTTTTAGGTAATTGTCCTGCTGAAAGGTGAATTTGTCTCCCAGTGTTTGGTGGAAAGCAGACTGAACTGAAAGCAGACTGAACCAAGTTTTCACCGGTGCCGATGACAAGCACACCCATAACATAATGCAGCCACCACCATGTTTGAAAATATCAAGTGTGGTACTCAGTGAGGTGTTGTGTTAGTTTTGCCTCAAACATAACACTTGTATTCAGGACAAAAAGTTAATTTCTTAGACACATTTTTTGCAATAATTCTTTAGTGCCTTATAGCAAACAGGATGAATATTTTTATTCTGTACAGGCTATTTTTCACTCTGTCATTTATGTTACTATTGTCACGTCCTGACCATAGAAAGATGTTATTTTCTATGGTAGAGTAGGTCAGGGCGTGACAGGTTTTTCTCTCTCTATGTTTTCTATTTCTATGTTTAGGTTCTAGTTTTGTATTTCTATGTTGGGGTTTTGTTTGGGATGATCGTCCAATTAGAGGCAGCTGGTCCTCGTTGTCTCTAATTGGAGATCATACTTAAGTAGGGGTTTTTCCACCTGGGTTTTGTGGGTGATTAATTTTGAGTAGTGTATGTTTCACCTCTGCGTCACGATTTGTTGTTTTGTCATTCAGTTTATTTATGTATTGCATAGTTTCACAGTATAAATAAAATGTGGAACGACACGCACGCTGCACTTTGGTCCGCTTCTCCTTTTGACAGCCGTGACAACTATTATGGAGTAACTACAATGTTGTTGATCCATCCTAAGTTATCTCCTATCACATTCAACTCTGCAACTGTTTTAAAATGACCATTGGCCTCATGGTGAAATCCCTGAGCAGTTTCCTTCCTCATCGGCAATTGAGTTAGGAAGGACGCCTGTGTCTTTGTAGTGACTGGGTGTATTGATACACCCAATAACTTCACCATGCTCAAAAGGATATTCAATGTCTACTTTTTCTTTTACCCTTCTACAAGTAGATGCACTTCTTTTCGAACCATTGGAAACCTCCTTAATGTTTGTTGAAATGTATGTATATATTAAGTTGTCTATTGTTTTTGTCTGTATGTTTTGGTATTGCGTGTAGATCAGTGACATAAAATCTAAATTGAATCCATTTTAAATTCAGGCTGTAACACAGGAAAAGTCAAGAGGTGTGAATAGTTTCTGAAGTCACTGTAGATGTAGGTCTGCCACATAGGGCCCTGGCCAGAAGTACTGGGCTATATACTGTAATTGTAGCACATTGTTTTTATTAGTTGTAGGTCTATTAGTAGTTTTACAACATATTTTTAGGCGGTTAATGTACGATTTTATTATTATTGTTATTTCAATGTTATTATTATTAGACAGTAGTTGCCAAATGTTTATTGTTACTAAGTTTAATTTGTTTGTTTTAGTTTTTTAATTTCGACACTCTTGAAAACGAGATGGTGCATCTCAAGAGATTTCATCCTGCAAAATGTCAAATGAACCAATAAAATATAGGGTATAGGGTGCCATTTCAGATATGTCCTCAGTGTTGTGTCCTCAGTGTTGTGTCCTCAGTGTTGTGTATGCAGTGTTGTATTCTCTCCTCTCTGCAGCCTCACAGATTCAAATTCTGTCTGTCTGTCTGTCTGTCTGTCTGTCTGTCTGTCTGTCTGTCTGTCTGTCTGTCTGTCTGTCTGTCTGTCTGTCTGTCTGTCTGTCTGTCTGTCTGTCTGTCTGTCTGTCTGTCTGTCTGTCTGTCTGGCTGGCTGGCTGGCTGGCTGGCTGGCTGGCTGGCTGGCTGGCTGGCTGTGCGTGTTTCTGTGTGTGTGTGTGTGCCAGACGCTGTGTTAGCCTTCATCAGCAGAGATGGGCAGAAACATTTACCCTTTAACCCCCAAACCTCTGTTTGCTGACAGGCTCATCCCCAATGCTCTCTGTGCACGCGCACACACACACGGAAACCTTTTCAATTACCCCTCTTTTCCGACATTCCACTGCCACATCTCCTCCTCCCTCCTACCTCTCCCGTGTCTCAGTAGCGGTGTGTAATTAATTAGGTTTTTACGTTGTGATCTGATCAGCCTGAGGATTGGTTAGTCTGATAAGAAGAATTCAAAGGCACACACAGCCTGCATTCACCAGTAAACGCAGGTTCATTTAAAGTCTTTCACTCTTCTCTGCACTAATTACAATGAGAGAAGGAGAGAGAGAGAGAGACGTGAAACAGTCATTTGTTTGAAAATTGAAGGCTTTCTTTTTGCGCTGCCGTTATTCAGTGTCTGAAACGCAAATAATGAAAACTCTTTAAGGATTACGCTCTAGTCTAGTGTGCTCTAGTCTAGTGTGTGTGTGTGTGTGTGTGTGTGTGTGTGTGTGTGTGTGTGTGTGTGTGTGTGTGTGTGTGTGTGTGTGTGTGTGTGTGTGTGTGTGTGTGTGTGTCTGTGTGTGTGTGTGTGTGTGTCAGCTCCAGAGTGAGAGAGCAGCATCTCAGAGTTATTTTACGTATAAACATTGTTCAGATATCAATTCTTCATTAGTCTATCTCCTCCATTCTGTAAACACACTCATTTATCTATTTAACACTATAGTAGACTGCCAAACTGTCAATGGGGTTCAAGTGGCACTCTATAATGACTGAATCACTATGAAACAGATAACAAGTCTAAATACCAAGAGGTCTTGGTTAAATCGTTGCTTACCGTGTTTCATAGGAATGTGTAGCTGCTTTGTGTGTTGTATTGTGGTATAGCTTATTGTGGTACGGTCACAGTGCTGTGTGTCCTACATGAGATTTCACTGGTTAATCTTCCCCCATCCTCCTTCAACACACTGGTAGCCTTATTCTCTATCTCTGCTTCCCTCCATCTCTCCATCACCGTGTCTGCACACTTGTGATCTGCAGACGGAAGCTGTTTCTACGGGGTTACAGGGTTCAATGTGTGAGGGTGTCTGCGTTTGTTTGCATGCGTGTGTGAGTGAGTGAGCAGAGCAATGGGTTTTTCAGAGAGAGAGAGAGAGACACCATCTTTAAATTCTCACTGCATCATGACCAACCATCAACCCACTCACATTCACACACAACAAACAACCCAGTAGCCCATCAAAATCAATACAAATTATAACCTCTCCTGTTTCCCTCTCCTCTCCTCTCCTCTCCTCTCCTCTCCTCTCCTCTCCTCTCCTCTCCTCTCCTCTCCTCTCCTCTCCTCTCGTCTCGTCTCGTCTCGTCTCCTCGTCTCCTCTCCTCTCCTCTCCTCTCCCCCTCAACCCCCACAAACACCTCATTTCCATTAGCGAGTGATAGACCCCTGGATGAATAAAACATAAAGCCTGATCACATTGCTCCTCAGATTTGACCAGACACACACACACGCACACACGCTGGTGTTGGATTTGCGATCTCATTTTGGAGACAGACTATATCTCTCTCACACACACTATTCCTCCATTCTTTGGGGGGGTTGTTTCCGTTACGACCGTTTGGAACATCACAGCTGCAGAAGGATTTAGATAAACACACGGGTCTGAGGATGTAACTGTAAACTGATCGAGACTGAAAGGCTGTGGAATGGTGCCCATTACAGACAAGCGCTGTGTCAATGACTGACGCTCCTAGTGTGTGTAGCCCTCCAGGAAGTGACGTGCACCGTGTGTATGTGTGATGTTTGGGTTCTCCTCTCTAAACTCTCTGTTTTCTGTCTCTCTACGTTCTCTGATGATCTCAAACTGCAGGAGGCCCTAATGATCTGGCATTAGTACACACGCACACGCACACGCACACACACACACACACACACACACACACACACACACACACACACACACACACACACACACACACACACACACTACACACACACACACACACACAAGGACACACAGACAGCGTAGCGTTGAGATAGTGTTTTAAAGAGTGTAGTGAAGTGTGCGTTATAAATCTCAGATGCCAGTTAGAGGTAAATATTTACATCTGCTAATAGACCTCATTATAACAGAGAGAGAGAGAGAGAGAGAGATGGGGACTGCTTAAATACACACTGCTTGCTTAAATACACACTGAGGATAAGCTATCTAATTGGACTTAATTTAATACCATACTGCGCAGTTTCTCTGTCTCCATATCCATCTCCACCCCCTTGTCATAAACACAGTGCAGTCCCTTGTGCACAGCAGTGTTAGAACTCACCCGCCGCAAAGAAATACAATACAGTCCTATACATGTGCATTATATACACAAACTGTAGGATGTCTCTGTTACCAGCTCCGTACACATAAAGTCTATATAGTATATACACTGAGTGTACAAAACATTAGGAACAGCTTCCTAATAATGAGTTGCACCCCCTTTTGCCCTCAGAACAACCTCAACTCGTCAGGGCATGGACTACACAAGATGTTGAAAGCTTAATTTAACATTATTGAACATGTCTCCTCCACTTCATCTACACTGATTGAAGTGGATTAAAAAAATGACATCAAAAAGGATCATAGCTTTCACCTGGGTTCACCTGGTCAGTCTATGTCATGGAAAGAGCAGGTGTTCCTAATGTATTGCACACGCAGTGTATACTTTCATGACTGTGTAAAAGACTACAGAATTAATACAAGTTAAACAGCTGCAGCATCCACCGCACAGCCCTCAAAGGAGCCACATACAAAGGAGCTTCATTTCACACACACACACACACACACACACACACACACACACACACACACACACTGCTGTATGACAGTGATCAATAATGAAAGTGCTACATTGTAAAACCTTGTCTAATTTCACAGATGCTGAACAAATTGTCCTCCCACCAAAAGGAGAATGCTATTGTATGTCTGGTATTTTTTCAGGGGTGGTGTGTGTGTGTGTGTGTGTGTGTGTGTGTGTGTGTGTGTGTGTGTGTGTGTGTGTGTGTGTGTGTGTGTGTGTGTGTGTGTGTGTGTGTGTGTGTGTGTGTGTGTGTGTGTGTGTGTGTGTGTGTGTGTGTTCTGCGTCAGACAATGACGGAGAGTCAGTGAAGCGTGACAAGAGCAGAGATGCAGGGAGAATATCTATTTGATTTTGTAGACAACTGGGTGCATATGTGTATGCGGGGCCTGTGTGTGCCCAAGTGTGTCCGTGTCTCTTGATTTCACATCAGAAGACATACATACATACATTCATAAGACTTCAGCTATGAATTCCCAGACATTAACAACCACAGATGTTATTGTTGGTATTTTGGTATTTTATTAGGATCCCCATTGCGAAAGCAGCAGCTACTCTTCCTGGGGTCAACACAACACATGAAACATGAAATAATGTAGAACATTAATAGACAAGAACAGCTCAAGGACAGAACTACATACATTTAAAACATCACACACAGCCTACATATCAATACATTCACATTTCTAGGTCAAATAGGGGAGAGGCGTTGTGCTGTGAGGTGTTACTTTATCTGTTTTTTTAAACCAGGTTTGCTGTTCACTTGAGCAATATGAGATGGAAGGGAGTTCCATGCAATCATGGCTCTTTATAATAGTGTATGTTTTATTGAATTTGTTCTGGTTTTGGGGACTGTGAAAAGACCCCTGGTGGCATGTCTGGACTTGTGGTGTCAAAAAAGCAGAGAATCTCTTTATCATGGACAGATCTTTCCCCATATTTACAACCATTGAATCAATATGTTTAGAACATGACAGTTTACAGTCCAAGGTAACACCAAGTCATTTAGTCTCCTCAAAATGCTCAACAGCCACATTATTCTTTATCAGATTCTAAAATTTAGGGAATGATCTTGTAATGGCTCTCGTTGGTGGTAGAAGTAGACCAAGGCGCAGCGTGGTAAGTGTTCATGATTTGTTTTTCAAGAAACACTAAAACAAAATAACTACAGCAACGAAAGTGAACAGTTCTGTCAGGCACAGACACTAAACAGAAAACAAAATCCCACAAAACCCAAAAGGAAAATTACAACTTATATATGATCCCCAATCAGAGACAACGATAGACAGCTGCCTCTGATTGGGAACCACACTCGGCCAAAAACAAAGAAATAGAAAACATAGACTTTCCCACCCGAGTCACACCCTGACTTAACCAAACATAGAGAATAATAAGGATCTCTAAGGCAGGGCGTGACAGTACCCCCCCCCCCCCCCCCAAAGGTGCGGACTCCGGCCGCAAACCTGAACCTATAGGGGAGGGTCCGGGTGGGCATCTACTCTTGGTGGAGGCTCCGGTGCGGGACGCAGACCCCGCTCCGTTTGAGGCTCCCCCCACTTCGGTGGCGCCTCTGGTGCAGGGATCGTCGCCGGGACCTCCGGACCATAGATCGTCGTCGGGGACTCTAGGCTAGGAGCCCCCCCTAAAGCCCCGGACTGGAGACCCTCGCTGGAGGCTCCGGACTGGGATTCTTCGCTGCAGGCTCTGGACTGGGGACCGTCGCTGGAGGCTCCGGACTGGGGACAGTCGCTGGAGGCTCCGGACTGCAGACCGTCTCTGGAGGCTCCGGACTGCAGTCCGTCGCTTTAGGCTCTGGATTGAAGACTATCGCTGGAGGCTTCGTGCCATGGATCTTCACTGGAGGCTTCGTGCCATGGATCATCACTGGAGGCTTTGGGCCATGGATCACCACTGGAGGCTTCGTGCCATGGATCATCACTGGAGGCTTCGTGCCATGGATCATCACTGGAGGCTTCGTGCCATGGATCATCACTGGAGGCTTCGTGCCATGGATCATCACTGCAGGTTCCGGGCCATGCATCATCACTGGAGGCTTCGTGCCATGGATCATCACTGCAGGCTTCGTGCCATGGATCATCACTGGAGGCTTCAGGCCATGGATCATCACTGGAGGCTTCGTGCCATGGATCATCACTGGAGGCTTCAGACCATGGATCATCACTGGAGGCTTCATGCCATGGATCATCACTGGAGGCTTAGTGCCATGGATCATCACAGCAGGCTTCGTGCCATGGATCATCACTGGAGGCTTGGTGCGTGGAGCCGGCACAGGGCGTACCAGGCTGGGGAGATGCACTGGAGACTGGGTGCGTGGAGCAGGCACAGGGCGTACCAGGCTGGAGAGACGCACTGGAGGCCGGGTGCGTGGAGCAGGCACAGGGCGTACCCGGCTGGAGTGATGCACTGGAGGCTGGGTGCGTGGAGCAGGCACAGGGCGTACCGGGCTGGGGAGACGCACTGGAGACCGAGTACACGGAGCTGGCACAGGATATACTGGGCTGTGGAGGCGCACTGGAGGTCTGGACTGTAGGGCTGGCACAACCCGTCCTGGCTGGATTCTCACTTTAGCCCGGCAAGTGCAGGGCGCTGGCACAGGACGCACTGGGCTGTGAAGGCACACTGGCGACACAGTGCGTAGAGCCGGCGCAGGATATCCTGGACCGAGGAGGCGTACTGGAGACCAGGAGCGCTGAGCCTGCACAACCCGTCCTGGCTGAATGCCCACTCTAGCACTGCAAATGCGAGGAGCCGGCAACGAGCGCACCGGGCTGTGCATGCGCACTGGAGATACAGTGCGCATCACTGCATAACACGGTGCCTGACCGGTCACACACTCCCCACGGTAAGCACGGGGAGTTGGCTCAGGTCTAAACCCTGACTCCGCCAATCTCCCCGTGCCCCCCCAAAAAATTAATTGGAGCTGCCTCTCGGGCTTCCGTCATTGCAGTGACTCCCGGTCTCGTGGCCGTTCCTCCCTCGCTGCTTCAACCTGTTCCCATGGGAGGTGATCCCTTCCGGCCAGGATCTCCTCCCACGTCCAGGATCCTTTGCCGTCCAGGATGTCCTCCCATGTCCACTTCCTCCTGGCCACGCTGCTTGGTCCATTTTTGGTGGGATCTTCTGTAACGACTCTCATTGGTGGTAGAAGTAGACCAAGGCGCAGCGTGGTAAGTGTTCATGATTCGTTTATTCAAGAAACACTAAAACAAAATAACTACAGCAACAAAACAAAAGCGAACAGTTCTGTCAGGCACAGACACTAAACAGAAAACAAGATCTCACAAAACCCAAAAGGAAAATGACAACTTATATATGATCCCCAATCAGAGACAACGATAGACAGCTGCCTCTGATTGGGAACCACACTCGGCCAAAAACAAAAAAATTTAAAACATAGACTTTCCCACCCGAGTCAGCCTGACCTAACCAAACATAGAGAATAATAAGGATCTCTAAGGTCAGGGCATGACAGATCTGTACCAAATACAATGCTCTTAGTTTTGTCAGGAACAGTTTATTACTGGCCACCCATTCTAAAACTGACTGCAATTCTTTGTTTAGGGTTGCAGTGATTTAATCAGCTGTGGTTGCTGACATGTATAGGGTTGAATCATCAGCATATATAGACACACAGGTTGGTTTAATGCCAGTGGCAGGTCATTAGTACAAATAGAAAAGAGTAGATTGCCAAGAGAACTGCCCTGTGGTACACCACACTGACATGTTTAACATTAGAGAAGATTCCATTAAAGAAAGTCCTCTGTGTTTTATTAGATACCGTGCCTTCAGAAAGTATTCAGACCCCTTGACTTTTGCCACATTTTGTTGTGTTACAGCCTGAATTTAATGGATTAAACTGAGATGTTTTGTCACTGTCATACACACAATACCCCGTAATGTCAAAGTGGAATTTTGTTTTTAGAAATGTTTATGAACTAATTGTCTTGAGTCAATAAGTATTCAAAACCTTTGCTATGGCAAGCCTAAATATGTTCAGGAGTAAAAATGTTCTTCACAAGTCACAAAATAAGTTACATAGACTCACTCTATGTGCAATAATAATGTTGAACATGATTTTGTAATGACTACCTCATCTCTGTACCCCACACATACAATTATCTGTAAGGTCCCTCAGTCGAGCAGTGAATTTCAAACACAGATTCAACCACAAAGACCAGGGACATTTTCCGATGCCTCGCAAAGAAGGGCACCTTGTCATAATGGTGGGTGTAGCTGGTGTATGCAGTCAGGCGCAGGAGAGCAGAGAATTGGGAGCAACGTAACTTTACTCAGAATAATGAATGGTGCAAGGTAAAACACTACACTTGCCCAACACAAACACACGAACATCAACTTTTACGCATGGGCAAAAAACAGCACCCATCGAAATAACCAGTCACCAACATTACCGAACATGACATAAAACAATCCTGCACAACACCATGGGGGAAACAGAGGGTTAAATACATGAACAATAATTAGGGGAATGAAAAACAGGTGTGTAGAAACAAAGACAAAACAAATGGAAAATGAAAAGTGGATCGGCGATGGCTAGTAGACCGACGACGCTGACCACCGAGCGCCTCCCGAACAAGGAGAGGAACCGACTTCGGCTGAAGTCGTGCCAGTACCCCCCCCCCGACGAGCGGCTCCAGCAGCGCACCAACGCTGGCCTCGGGGACGACCCGGAGGACGAGGTGCAGGGCGATCCAGGTGGAGACGTTGGAACTCCTGCAGCATCGAAGGGTCCAACACGTCCTCCACCGGCACCCAGCATCTCTCCTCTGGACCGTACCCCTCCCACTCCACGAGGTATTGAAGGCCCCTCGCCCGACGCCTCGAGTCCAGTATGGACCGAACTGCATACGCTGGAGCCCCCTCGATGTCCAGAGGGGGCGGAGGAACCTCCCGCACCTCAGATTTCTGGAGCAGACCAGCCACCACCGGCCTGAGGAGAGACACATGAAAGGAGGGTTTAATACGGTAATCGGGGGGAAGCTGTAGCCTGTAACACACCTCGTTTATTCTCCTCAGGACTTTGAATGGCCCGACAAAACGCGGACCCAGCTTCCGGCAGGGCAGGCGGAGGGGCAGGTTTCGGGTCGAGAGCCAGACCCGGTCCCCCGGTGCAAACACCGGGGCCTCACTGCGGTGGCGGTCTGCGCCAGCCTTCTGACGTCTCGCGGCCCGCTGAAGGTGCACAT
The DNA here is from genome assembly GCF_965601325.2 of Salmo salar. Taxonomy (NCBI): domain Eukaryota; kingdom Metazoa; phylum Chordata; class Actinopteri; order Salmoniformes; family Salmonidae; genus Salmo; species Salmo salar. Next base: position 23,696,115 of record NC_138313.1, read on the forward strand.
GAGCGGCGTCCCATGTCTCCTCTGAGCGCCTAAACCAGTCGTCCACCACAGGAGCCTCAATCTGGCTCTGATGCCACGACGCCAGAACCGGCTGATACCCCAGTACGCACTGGAAGGGGGGGAGGTTAGTGGAGGAGTGGCGGAGTGAGTTTTGGGCCATCTCTGCCCAGGGTATGAACTCCGCCCACTCCCCCGGCTGGTCCTGGCAATAGGACCGCAGAAACCTACCCATATCCTGGTTCACTCTCTCCACCTGCCCGTTACTCTCGGGGTGAAAACCTGAGGTAAGGCTGACCGAGACCCCCAAAAGTTCCATGAACACCCTCTAGACCCTTGACGTGAACTGGGGACCTCGATCAGATACTATGTCCTCAGGCACCCCGTCGTGCCGGAAGACATGTGTGAACAGAGCCTCCGCAGTCTGTAGGGCCTTAGGGAGACCGGGCAAAGGGAGGAGGCGGTAGGAGTTAGAAAACCGATCCACAACGACCAGGATCGTGGTGTTACCCTATGAGGGAGGAAGATCCGTCAGGAAGTCCACCGACAGGTGCGACCACGGCCGTTGTGGAACGGGTAAGGGGTGTAGCTTACCTCTAGGCAGGTGTCGAGGAGCCTTGCACTGAGCGCACACCGAGCAGGAGGAAACATAAACCCTCACGTCCTTAGCCAAGGTGGACCACCACTACTTCCCACTAAGACAGCGCACTGTCCGACCGATGCCCGGATGACCAGAGGAGGGTGACGTATGGGCCCAATAGATCAACCGGTCACGTACAGCAGACGGAACGTACAGACGCCCAGCTGGACACTGGAGGGGAGTGGGCTCTGCACGTAACGCACGCTCGATGTCCGCGTCCAGCTCCCACACTACCGGTGTGGTAGTAATTAAAGAGCAGCAGTAAATAACAGTAGCGGGGCTATATACAGGGGGTACCAGCACAGAGTCAATGTGTCAACGTGCCAATGTGCGGGGGCACCGGTGTCGAGGTAATTGAGGTAATTATGTACATGTAGGTAGAAGTCCTTGGTCCTTGGCATCTATGTTTTTCACCTACTGTACGCATTGACTGTAATGTATATTTTTTCTTCATATTTACTTCCTAATGACCACTACAATTAAAGATAAATAACAATATTTTTTCACATTTTGTTGTTGGTAATGGGTTTTTTTCACCCCAAACACTTATGTTACGTAAAAGTTTATTTGTCATTTGTCTTGGTTTCGTAATAAAATGTCTTCTTTTTGTTCAGTTTAGTCACATCATTTCTCAATTTACACTAAGTTTGCCAGTCAGATGTGCAGCCAGACTTATTCACCACTCCTTTTGCCTCGTCCCTCTCAACCTTACAGCTTGTCAATTCCTCATCAATCCACAGGGCCTTGAC